>NW_026292712.1:300000-490565 GCF_023091745.1 Budorcas taxicolor
CGTGCGCTTTCCTCAGAGCTGCAGCAGTCGTGTCACGCTTCCTGTCACGTGGATCAAGGGATCTGTGGCTTTCCCTCGAGGCTGTCCCTCGAGGCTTTCCCACGAGGCTTTCCCACAGGGCTGTGCCACGTGCCACCTTGGTGTGAGTCGATCCTCGGCATGAAAGACGAGCCGGTGAAGGGAAAAGAGGTTCCTCTGGAATGGACTGAGACATCTGGGGGACTCTTGGAATGGTGGCACGACCCTGGAGTTCCTCTCGCCGTTCCTGTTGAGAGGGCCTCATCTTGAGATGCGACGGGAACGCCGGGAACTCTTTCCCGACGAAGCAGGGAAAGGATCCCTCATCTCGAGCTACGAGGCGGAAACGGGGCTCCTCTGGATGTGGGCGGGACCCTCGTGATTCCTCTCGAGTGGAGACGGGTATGTCGGGGAACTTCTTGATTTGCACCAAGGGTGTGAAGGACCCTTTCGAAGTTCCAGAGGGGAGGTGTGATCAGCCTCGAGACGCCTCAGCGGAAATGGGCCTCATCTCGCCTGGAGGGGAGAACCTCCTGGATTTTCTCGAGTTGCGGCAGGTCTTCTCGAGTTACGCCGGGGACCTCAGGGACCCGCTCTGGTGGCCTCAGGAAAGGCCAGTCCCCATGCGAGTTGCTAGGGGACCTCTCGGGATTCCTCTCCCGTCCATGCCGGGGCCTCAATCTTTGTGTGGATTCGGGGCCGGAACCTGAGGATTCCTCTCCAGTGTTGCCATGGATCTTGGGGTGCTTCTGAGTCTCCCCAGGGGAGTCAGGCCTCGTCTCGAGTGGGGGCATGCACGTGCGCTTTCCTCCCGAGCTGCAGCAGTAGTGTCACGCTTCCTGTCACGTGGATCAAGGGATCTGTGGCTTTCCCTCGAGGCTGTCCCTCTAGGCTTCCCCACGAGGCTCTCGAGGCTGTCCCTCTAGGCTTCCCCACGAGGCTTTCCCACAGGGCTGTGCCACGTGCCACCTTGGTGTGAGTCGATCCTCGGCGTGAAAGACGAGCCGGTGAAGGGAAAAGAGGTTCCTCTGGAATGGACTGAGACATCTGGGGGACTCTTGGAATGGTGGCACGACCACCTGGAGTTCCTCTCTCGCCGTTCCTGTTGAGAGGGCCTCCTCTTGAGATGCGACGGGAACGCCGGGAACTCTTTCCCGACGAAGCAGGGAAAGGGATCCCTCATCTCGAGCTACGAGGTGGAAAATGTCGGGGAACTTCTTGATTTGCACCAAGGATGTGAAGGACCCTTTCGAAGTTCCAGAGGGGAGGTGTGATCAGCCTCGAGACGCCTCAGCGGAAATGGGCCTCATCTCGCCTGGAGGGGAGAACCTCCTGGATTTTCTCGAGTTGCGGCAGGTCTTCTCGAGTTACGACGGGGACCTCAGGGACCCGCTCTGGTGGCCTCAGGAAAGGCCAGTCCCCATGCGAGTTGCGAGAGGCCAATCTCGGGATTCCTCTCCCGTCGAGTGCCTGGGGCCTAAGACCTTGTGTAGAGTCAGGGCCGGAACCTGAGGATTCCTCCTCCATTGTTGCCATGGATCGTTGGGGTGCCTCTGAGTCTCCCCAGGGGAGTCAGGCCTCGTCTCGAATGGGGACATGCACGTGTGCTTTTCTCCCGTGCTGCAACAGTAGTGTCACGCATCCTGTCAACGTGGATCAAGGGATCTGTGGCTTTCCCTCGAGGCTTTTGCCTCGAGGGCTTTCCCACGAGGCTTTCCCACAGGGCTGTACCACGTGCCACCTTGGTGTGAGTCGATCCTCGGCGTGAAAGGCGAAGCCGGTGAAGGGAAAAAGAGGTTCCTCTGGAATGGGACTGAGACATCTGGGTGACTCTTGGAATGGTGTCACGACCCTGGAGTTCCTCTCGCCGTTCCTGTTGAGAGGGCCTCCTCTTGAGATGCGACGGGAAGGCCGGGAACTCTTTCCCGACGAAGCAGGGAAAGGATCCCTCAACTCGAGCTACGAGCCGGAAACGGGGCACCTATGGATGTGGGCGGGACCCTCGTGTTTCCTCTCGAGTGGAGACGGGTATGTCGGGGAACTTCTTGATTTGCACCAAGGGTGTGAAGGACCCTTTCGAAGTTCCAGAGGTGAGGTGTGATCAGCCTCTGACGCCTCAGCGGAAATGCTCCTCATCTCGCCTGGAGGGGAGAACCTCCTGGATTTTCTCGTATTGCGGCAGGTCTTCTCGAGTTACGACGGGGGACCGCGGGGGACCCGCTCTGGTGGCCTCAGGAAAGGCTAGTCCCCATGCGAGTTGCTAGGGGCCATCTCGGGATTCCTCTCCCGTCGATGCTGGGGCCTAAGACCTTGTGTGGAGTCGGGGGCCGGAACCTGAGGATTCCTCTCCAGTGTTGCCATGGAATTTCGGGTGCTTCTGAGTCTCCCCAGGGGAGTCAGGCCTCGTCTCGTGCGGGGGCATGCACGTGCGCTTTCCTCTCCCGAACTTTAGCAGTAGTGTCACGCTTCCTGTCACGTGGATCAAGGGATCTGTGGCTTTCCCTCGAGGCTTTCCCTCGAGGCTTTCCCACGAGGCTTTCCCACAGGGCTGTGCCAAGTGCCACCTTGGTGTGAGTCGATCCTCGGCGTGAAAAGACGAGCCGGTGAAGGGAAAAGAGGTGCCTCTGAATGGACTGAGACATCTGGGGGGACCCTTGGAACGGTGGCACGACCCTGGAGTTCTTCTCGCCGTTCCTGTTGAGATGGCCTCCTCATGAGATGTGACGGGAACGCCAAGAACTCATTCCCGATGAAGCAGAGAATGGGATCCCTCATCTCGAGCTACGAGGTGGAAACGGGGATCCTCTGGATTTGGGCGGGGACCCCCCGTGTTTCCTCTCGAGTGGAGACGGGTATGGCGGGGAACCTTCTTGAGTTACACCAAGGGTGTGAAGGACCCTTTCGAAGTTCCAGAGGTGAGGTGTGATCAGACTCGAGACGCCTCAGCGGAAAAGGGCCTCATCTCGCCTGGAGGGGGAGAAACTGCTGGATTTTTCTCGAGTTGCGGCAGGTCTTCTCGAGTTACGACGGGGACCTCAGGGGACACGCTCTGGTGGCCTCAGGAAAAAGCCAGTCCCCAGGCGAGTTTCTAGGGGTCCATCTCTGGATTCCGAGGACTAAGTCCTTGTGTGGAGTCGGTGCCGGAAACTGAGAATTCCTCTCCAGTGTTGACATGGATCTTGGGGTACTTCTGAGTCTCCCCAGGGGGGTCAGGCCTCGTCTCGAGTTGGGGCATGCACTTGCGCTTTCCTCCCGAGCTGCAGCAGTAGGGTCACGCTTCCTGTCACGTGGATCAAGGGATCTGTGGCTTTCCCTCGAGGCTTTCCCACAGGGCTGTGCCAAGTGCCACCTTGGTGGGAGTCGATCCTCGGCATGAAAGACGAGCCGGTGAAGGGAAAAGAGGTTCCTCTGGAATGGTCTGAGACATCTGGGGGACTCTTGGAATGGTGGCACGACCCTGGAGTTCCTCTCGCCGTTCCTGTTGAGAGGGCCTCCTCTTGAGATGCGACGGAAAGGCCGGGAACTCTTTCCCGACGAAGCAGGGAAAGGATCCCTCATCTCGAGCTACGAGCCAGAAACGGGGCTCCTCTGGATTTCGGCGGCAACTTCGTGCTTCCTCTCGAGTGGAGACGGGTATGTCGGGGAAATTCTTGAACTGCAGCAAGGGTGTGAGTGACCCTCTCGAAGTTCCAGAGGTGAGGTGTGATTAGCCTCGAGGCGCTCAGCGGAAATGGGCCTCATCTCGCCTGGAGGGGGGAACCTCCTGGATTTTCTCGAGTTGTGGCAGGTGTTCTCGAGTTACGACGGGGACCTCAGGGACCCGCTCATGTGGCCTCAGGAAAGGCCAGTCCACATGCGAGTTGCTAGGGGGCCTCTCGGGATTCCTCTCCCATCGATACCGGGGCCTAAAACCTTGTGTGGACTCGGGGCCGGAACCTGAGGACTCCTCTCCAGTGCTGACATGGATCTTGGGGAAATTCTGGTGTCTCCCCAGGGGAGTCAGTCGTCGTCTCGACTGGGGGCATGCATTTCGCTTTCCTCCCGTGCTGTAGCAGCAGTCTCACGCTTCCCGTCATGTGGAACAAGGGATCTGTGGCTTGCCCTGGAGGCTTTCCCACGAGGATTTCCCACAGGGCTGTGCCACGTGCCACCGTGGGGTGAGTCTATCCTCGGCGTGAAAGACGAGCCAGAGAAGTGAAAAGAGGATCCTCTGGAATGGACTGAGACACCTGGGGGACTCTTGGAATGGTGACACGACCCTGGAATTCCTCTGGCCTTTCCTGTTCAGAGCGCCTCCTCTTGAGATGCGACGGGAACGCCGGGAACTCTTTCCCGACGAAGCAGGGAATGGATCCCTCCTCTCGAGCTACGAGGCGGAAACGGGGCTCCTCTGAATGTGGGCGGCACCCTCTTGCTTCCTCTCGAGGGGAGACGGGTATTTCGGGGAACTTCCGGAGTTGCAGGAAGGGTGTGAAGGACCCTATCGATGTTCCAGAGATTAGGTGTGATTTTCTTCGAGACGCCTCAGTGGAAATGGGCCTCATCTCGCCTGGAGGGGAGAACCTCCTGGATTTTCTCGAGTTGTGGCAGGTGTTCTCGAGTTCCGACGGGGACCTCAGGGACCCGCTCTGGTGGCCTCGAGAAAGGACAGTCCCGATTCGACTTACTAGGGGGCATCTCGCGATTCCTCTCCCTTCGATGTCGGGCCCTTAGACCTTGTGGAGGCGGGGCAGGAACCTGAGGATTCCTCTCCAGTGCTGACAAGGATCTTTGGGTACTTCTGGAGTCTCCCCAGGGGAGTCAGGCCTCGTCTCTAGTGGGGGTATGCACGTGCGCTTTCCTCCCGAGCTGTAGCAGCGGTGTCACTCCTCCCGTCGCGTGAGTCACAGGATCTGTGGCTTTCCCTGGAACTTTCCAACGAGGATTTCCCACAGGGCTGTGCCACATGCCACCGTGGTGTGACTGGATCCTCAGCGTGAAAGACGAGCCAGTACAGGAAAAGAGGTTCCTCTGGAATGGACTGAGACATCTGGGGGACTCTTGGAATGGTGGCAAAACCCTGGAGCTCCTCTGGCCTTTCCTGTTGAGAGCGCCTCCTCTTGAGATGCGACGGGAACGCTGGGAATTCTTTCCCGAAGAAGCAGGGAAAGGATCCCTCATCTCGACCTGCGAGGCGGAATCGGGGCTCCTCTGCATGTGGGCGGGACCCTCGTGCTTCCTCTCGAGTGGAGACGGGTATGTCGGGGAAATTCTTGAACTGCAGCAAGGGTGTGAGTGACCCTTTCGAAGTTCCAGAGGTTAGGTGTGATTAGCCTTGAGGCGCTCAGCGGAAATGGGCCTCATCTCGCCTGGAGGGGAGAACCTCCTGGATTTTCTCGAGTTGCGGCAGGAGTTCTCGAGTTCCGACGGGGACCTCAGGGACCCGCTCAGGTGGCCTCAGGAAAGGCCAGTCCCCAGGCGAGTTGCTAGGGGGCCTCTCGGAATTCCTCTCCCATCGATTCTGGGGCCTAAAACCTTGTGTGGAGTCGGGGCCTGAACCTGAGGACCACTCTCCAGTGCTGACATGGATCTTGGGGTACTTCTAGAGTCTCCCCAGGGGAGTCAGGCCTCATCTCGAGTGGGGGCATGCACGTGCGCTATCCTCCCGAGTTGTAGCAGCAGTGTCACGCTTCCCGTCACGTGGATCAAGGGATCTGTGGCTTTCCCTCGAGGCTTTCCCATGAGAATTTCCCGCAGGGCTGTGCCACGTGTCACCGTGGTGTGAGTCGATCCTCGGCGTGAAAGACGAGCCAGTGAAAGGAAAAGAGGTTCCTCTGGAATGGACTGAGATATGTGGGGAACTCTTGGAACGGTGGCACGACCGTGGAGTTCCTCTCGCCTTTTCTATTGAGAGCGCCTCCTCCTGAGATGCGACGGGAACGACGGGAATTCTGTACCGACGACTCAGGGACAGGATCCCTCATCTCGAGCTACGAGGCGGAACCGGGGCTCCTCAGGATGTGGGCGGGCCCTCGTGCTTCCTCTCGAGTGGAGACGGGTATGTCGGGGAACTTCTTGAGTTGCACCAAGGGTGTGAAGGACCCTTTCGAAGTTCCAGAGGTTAGGTCTGATTAGCCTCGTGACGCCTCAGCGGAAATGGGCCTCATCTCGCCTGGAGGGGAGAACCTCCTGGATTTTCTCGAGTTGCGGCAGGTGTTCTCGAGTTACGACGGGGACCTCAGGGACCCGCTCAGGTGGCCTCAGGAAAGGCCAGTCCCCATGCGAGTTGCTATGGGGCCCCTCGGGATTCCTCTCCCTTCGATGCCGGGGCCTAAGACCTTGTGTGTACTCGGGTTTGGAAGCTGAGGATTCCTCTCCAGTGCGAACATGGACCTTGGAGTACATCTGGAGTCTCCACAGGGGAGTCAGGCCTCTTTTCGCGTGGAGGCATGCACTTGCGCGTTCTTCCCAAGCTGTAGCAGCAGTGTCATGCTTCCCGTCACGTGGATCCAGGGATCTGTGGCTTTCCCTCGAGGCTTTCCCACGAGGATTTCCCACAGGGCTGTGCCACGTGCCACCGTGGTGTGAGTCTATCCTCGGCGTGAAGGACGAGCCAGTGCAGGCAATAGAGTTTCCTCTGGAATGGACTGAGACATCTGGGAGAGTCCTGGAATGGGGACACGAACCTGGAATTCCTCTCGCCTTTCCTGTTGAGAGCCCCTCCTCTTGAGATGCGATGGGAACGCCGGGAATTCTTTCCCGACGAAGCAGGGAAAGAATCCCTCATCTCGAGCTACGAGGCGGAATCGGTTCTCCTCTGGATGTGGGCGGGACCCTCCTAGTTCCTTTCGAGTGGAGACGGGTATGTCGGGGAAATTCTTGAACTGCAGGAAGGGTGTGAGTGACCCTTTCAAAGTTCCAGAGGTTAGGTGTGATTAGCCTTGAGGCGCTCAGCGGAAATGGGCCTCATTTCACCTGGAGGGGAGAACCTCCTGGATTTTCTCGAGTTGCAACAGGTGTTCTTGAGTTACGACGGGGACCTCAGGGACCCGCTTTGCCGGCCTCAAGAACGGCCAGTCCCCAGGCGAGTTGCTAGGGGACCTCTAGGGATTCCCTGCCCGTCGATGCCGGGGCCTAACACCTTGTGTTGAATCAGGGCCAGAACCTGAGGATTCCTCTCCAGTGCGGACATGGATATTAGAGTACTTCTGGAGTCTCTCCAGAGGAGCTAAGACCTTGTGGAGGCGGGGCAGGAACCTGAGGATTCCTCTCCAGTGCTGACAAGGATCTTTGGGTACTTCTGGAGTCTCCCCAGGGGAGTCAGGCCTCGTCTCTAGTGGGGGTATGCACGTGCGCTTTGCTCCCGAGCTGTAGCAGCGGTGTCACTCCTCCCGTCGCGTGAGTCACAGGATCTGTGGCTTTCCCTGGAACTTTCCTACGAGGATTTCCCACAGGGCTGTGCCACGTGCCACCGTGGTGTGACTGGATCCTCAGCGTGAAAGACGAGCCAGTACAGGAAAAGAGGTTCCTCTGGAATGGACTGAGACATCTGGGGGACTCTTGGAATGGTGGCCAAACCCTGGAGCTCCTCTGGCCTTTCCTGTTGAGAGCGCCTCCTCTTGAGATGCGATGGGAACGCCGGGAATTCTTTCCCGACGAAGCAGGGAAAGGTTCCCTCATCTCGAGCTACGAGGCGGAATCGGTTCTCCTCTGGATGTGGGCGGGACCCTCGTAGTTCCTTTCGAGTGGAGACGGGTATGTCGGGGAAATTCTTGAACTGCAGCAAGGGTGTGAGTGACCCTTTGGAAGTTCCAGAGGTTAGGTGTGATTAGCCTCAATGCGCTCAGCGGAAATGGGCCTCATCTCGCCAGGAGGGGAGAACCTCCTGGATTTTCTCGAGTTGCAGCAGGTGTTCTTGAGTTACGACGGGGACCTCAGGGACCCGCTTCGGTGGCCTCAGGAACGGCCAGTCCCCAGGCGAGTTGCTAGGGGGCCTCTAGGATTTCCCTGCCCGTCGATGCCAGGGCCTAAGACCTTGTGTTGAATCGGGGCCGGAACCTGAGGATTCCTCTCCAGTGCGGACATGGATATTAGAGTACTTCTGGAGTCTCTCCAGAGGAGTTAAGCCTCATCTCGAGTGGGGGCATGCACGTGTGCTTTCCTTCCGATCCGTAGCAGCAGTGTCACGCTTCCCGCCACGTGGATCAAGGGATCTGTTGCTCTCCCTCGTGGCGTTCCATGAGGCTATCTCACAGGGCTGTACCACGTTCCACCATGGTGTGAGTCGATCCTTGGCGTGAAGGACGAGCCAGTGCAGGGAAAAGAGCTTCCTCTCGAATGGACTGAGAGATCTCTGGCACTCTTGGAATGGTGGCACGACCCTGGAGTTCCTCTCGCCTATCCTGTTGAGAGCCTCTCCTCTTAAGATGCGACGGGAACGCCCGGAATTCTTTCCCCAAGAAGCAGGGAAAGGATCCCTCACCTCGAGCTACGAGGCGGAAACGGGGCTCCTCTGGATGTGGGCGGGACCCTCGTGCTTCCTCTCGAGTGGAGACGGGTATGTCGGGGAACTTCTTGATTTGCACCAAGGGTGTGAAGGACCCTTTCGACGTTCCAGAGGTGAGGTGTGATTAGCCCCGAGAAGCCTCTGCGGAAATGGGCCTCATCTCGCCTGCAGGGGAGAACCTCCTGGATATTCTCGAGTTGCGGCAGGTGTTCTCGAGTTACGACGGGGACCTCAGGGACCCGCTGTGGTGGCCTCAGGAAGGGCCAGTCCCCATGCGAGTTGCTAGGGGCCATCTCGGGATTCCTCTCCCATCGATGTCGGGGCCTAAGACCTTGTGTGGAGTCGGGGCCGGAACCTGAGGATTCCTCTCCAGTGCTGACATGGATCTCAGGGTACTTCTGGAGGCACCCCAGGTGATTCCATTCTCATTCTGAAGGGGGGTATGTACGTGCACTTTCCTCCCGAGGTGTAGCAGCCGTGTCAGGCTTCCCATCGCGTGGATCAAGGGATCTGTGGCTCTTCCTCAAGGATTTCCCACGTGGCTTTCGCACAGGTCTGTCACAGGTGACACCGTGTGTGAATCAATACTCGGCATGAAATTCGAGTCAGTTCAGGGAAATCAGGTCCCTCGGAGTGGGCTGAGACATTTGGGGGACTTTTGCACTGTGGCACGAACCCTATAGTTCCTCTTGACTTTCTCGTTGAGACCTCCTACTCTTGAGACGCGATGGGAACGCCAGGAATCCTTTCCCGACGAAGCAGAGAAAGGATCTCTCATCTCGATTACGAGGTGGAAACAAGGCTCCTCTTGATGTTTCCTGAACCCTCTTTCTTCCTCTCAAGTGGAGACGGCATTGTTGGTGAACTTCCTGAGTTGCAGCAAAAATGTGAAGGACCATTTGGAAGTTCTAGAGGGATGGTGCATTTTGCCAGGATATGCCTCAGCGTTAAAGGGCCTCATCTCTCCTGGACACCTCCAGCATGTTTATCTCAGGGGCTGCTTCCGCTGAGCTGTGGCTGTGGAACGGAGCCCAGACACGAGGGCCAGGCCGAAACCACCTGTACACGTCTCTGACAGGAGGAGAGTGCTCGGGAACCCATGTTTGTCAGGCACCTGCTAGGCTCCTACGGAGTCAGCCTCCGGGTGTTGAGGGCTGCAGACCCCATCCACAACCCCAGGGAGCCTGGTGCTCTCCGTGCGGCGGTGAGTCTGGGCGGCCAAACAAAGGCTGTAGAAGCCCTGAAGTTTCACTTCCCATCCATCTGACAGACCTCTAACTGCTGTAGCCCTCGGCAGGTTGGAACACACTGGCCCCTAACCCATCCACAAGGACGCCTGGGGAATAGGTTCAAAGGCAAAGAAGGAGCGTAGCTGAGGCCAGGAAGGCACAAGCGGCATCTCCCAAACTCGCCCAGCCTGCTCCTTCCTGGGCAGGAAGCCTAGCAGCGAGGAAAGTCTGGGAAAGGCTCGCCCAGGACAGAACTGCCTCGCGCCCTGGGCTGTGCCAGATCGGGACTCTGAGCCGAGCTGGAGCTCTGCCATACTGGAGGCGCACTCGGCTCCGCCAAAGCAGGGCTTCCAGCCGCACGCAGCTGGGCTGGCTCACCTTCCCCCGAGGAGGCTCCATCCCCGCATGCTGTCCACTCGGCTTCCAGGCTGGGGCGCCCAGCTCCTCCTGCATGTCTTAGCTCAGGGGCTGCTTCCCCTGAGCTGCAGCTGTGGGTGGGAGCCCAGACACGCAGGTGCAGGCCCCAACCACCTGCACATGTCTCTGCTGGGGAGGAGAGCGCTAGGGAACCTAAGACTGTCAGGCACCTGCCGGGCGCCCGCGGAGTCAGCCTCCATGTGTGCTGGGCTGCAAACCCCAGCCAGGGGCCCTGGGAGACTGGTGCTCTCCGTGCGATGCTGAGTCTGGGCGGCCAAGCAACCGCTGGAGGAGCCCTGCACTTACCCTTCCCATCCCTCTGACAGAGCTCTCACTGCTGGAGCCCTTGGCAGTGTGCAACCCGCCCGCCCCAAAGCCCTCAACAAGGACACCTGGGGCCTAGATGCAAAGGCAAAGCAGGAGCGGAGCTGAGGCCAGGAAGTCGCCTGTGGCATCTCCCAGCAACGCGCAGCCTGCTCCTTCCTGAGCGGAAGCCTAGCAGCCAGGCAGGGCTGGGCAAGGTTCGCCCAGGGCAGAGCAGCCTCGCACCCGGAACACTGCCCAATCGGGCCTCTGAGAAGACCTGGAGATCTGCCGTTCTGGAGGCGCACTCAGGTCCGCCCAAGCAGGGATTGCTTCGCACGCGGCAGGGCTGCCTCGTCGTCCCCTGAGGAGGTTCGCGTCCACGCCTGCTGTGCACTCGGCCTGCAGGCGGGTGCGCCCCGCGCCCCTGAAGGACATGGCTCAGGGGCTGCTTCCCCAGAGGTGGGGCCGTCGGTGGGATCCCAGACACGCAGGGGCAGGCCCCAACAACCTGCACACGTCTCTGCTGGGGAGGAGAGCCCTAGGGAACCTACGTCTGTCAGGCACCTGCTGGGCGCGCATGGCGTCAGCCACTGGGAGTGCGGGGCTGCAGACCACAGCCAGGGGCCCTGGGAGCCTGGTGCTCTCCATGCGGCACTGAGTCTGGGCGAGCAAGCAACCGTTGGAGGAGCCCTGCACTTGCCCTTCCCTTCCCTCTGACAGAGCTCTCACTGCTGGAGCCCTTGCCAGTGTGCAACTCACCGGCTCCTAAGCCCTCCCCAAGGACGCCTGGGGCCTAGGTGCAAAGAAAAGGAATAAGGGGAGCTGAGGCCAGGAAGGTGAATGTGGCGTCTCCCAGCCTCACGCAGCCTGCTCTTTCCTGGGCAGGAAGCCTAGCAGCCAGGCAGGTCTGGGCAAGACTCGCCCAGGGCAGAGCAGCCTGGCGCCAGGAACTCTGGCAAATCAGGCTTCTGAGCAGAGCTGGAGCTCTGTCCCACTGGAGGCGCACTCGGCTCTGCCCCAGAAGGGCTTGCAGCTGGCGCGTCTGGGCTCCCTCGTCGTCCCCCGAGGAGGCTGGCTTCCGTTCATGCTGTGCACACAGCTTGCAGGCGGGGGCGCCCAGCACCTCCTGCAGGTCTTGGCTCAGGGGCTGCTTCCCCTGAGCTGGGGCTGTGGGCGGGAGCTCAGACACGCAGGGGCAGGCCCCAACCACCTGCACACGTCTCTGCTGGGGAGGAGAGCACTAGGGAAATGACGTCTGTCAGGCACCTTCTGGGCGCCCACAGAGGAAGCCTCCGGGTATGTGGGGCTGCAGACCACAGCCAGGGGCCCTGTGAGTCTGGTGCTCTCCGCGCTGTGCTGAGTCTGGGCGGCCAAGCAATCACTGGAGGAGCCCCGCAGTTGCCCTTCCCTTCCCTCTGACAGAGCTCGTATTGCTGGAGCCCTTGGCTTTGTGGCACTCACTAGCCCCTAACCGCAACCCCAAACCATGAACTCGACCCTGACCTCAAAACCCTATATCCCGAACCCGGAAACCGAATCCCGAGCTCCAGTCTCCAAACCGTGAACCTGAACCCGAACCCAACCCCGAGCCCGATCACCGACCCCTGAACCCCAAACACAAATTCCAGTCTCTAAACCGAAATCCCAAAGCGCGAACCTCTAACCCCAAGCCGAACCCCATACCCCAAACCCCAAGCCCATAATCAGAAACAGAAACCCCAAAATCCGAACCCTAAACCCCTAACCCGAACACCAAACCGTGTACCCCAACCCCTATACCGAATCCAAATCTCGAACCCCAAGGACCGAACTCCCAACCTGAAGCAGGATCCCCTAACCCAAACCCCTACCTGAACCCCTAATCCAAACCCGAAAACCAAGCACCAAACCTCTAACCCATAACCTGAACTGCGAACCCCTACCTGAAAACACCAACCCCAATCACTATCCCCTAACCTGAACAGCGAACCCCTAAGCCGAACCCCAATCCATGAATCCCGAACCTCGAACCCCATACCCCAAACCCCAAAGCCCGACGCCCAACCCAAACCGCTAACCCCTAAACTGAATCGAAACCCCAAAACCTAAACCCCAGACCCCAAACTCCTAACCCATACCCCAAAGTCCAAACTGCAAATCCCTAACTGGAACCGCATACCCCAAACAACGAACCACGTACCCCAAACCCCGAACCACATACCCCAAACATGGAACCCGAACCCCAAACCCCATACCCTGAATCCGAACCCCTATCCCAACTGCAAAACCCAAACCCTGATCCGGGAACCCCAAAACACAAACTCCGAACCCCAAACCCCTAACCCGAACCGTGAACCCCTAACCCAAACCCTAACCCGAGCCCCAAACCCCAAACCCAAACCCCGACCCCCATACCCCAAACCGCAAACACCGAACCACGTAGCCCAAACCCCGAATCCATAACTCGAACCCCGAACCCCAAATCCGGAACCCAAACCCCGAACCCCAAACCGCTAACCCGAACCCCAAACCTAAACCCAAACAAAAATCGCACACCCCTAATCCCTTACCGGAAACGCAAACCCCTAAACCGAACCCTAAACCCTGAACCCAAACCCCTAACCTGTACCCCACACCCCACACCCCGAACCATAACCCCAAACCCCTAACCCGAATCGCAAACCCCTATCCCGAACCCCAGAGTCCAACCGCGAGCACCGAAACTGAACCCTAAAACCCGAAACCCAAACCCCCAAACCCAAACCCCCAAACCCAAACTCCAAACCCCTAACCCGAACCCCAAACACCAAACCCCTAACCGGAACCCCAATCCTCAAACCCCAAACCGCACACCCCAATCCCCTAAGCCGAACCCCGAACCGCCAACCCCTAACTCCTAACCCGAACAGCGAAACTCTAAACTGCACCCCACACCCCCAACCCCAAACCATGAACCCAAACCCCCGAACCCCAAACCCCAAACCTCTAATCTCGGCCCCCAAACCACAAACCTCACATACTGAACCCCTAATCGGAACCCCGAACCCCAATCCCCGAACCCCAAACCCCTAATCCCTAACCCGAACCGCGAAGCCATAAGCTGAACCCAAAACCCCCAATCCCCAACCCTGAACCCAAACCCCAAACCCATAACAGGAACCCCAAACCGCGAACCCCTGACCAAATTCCAAACTCCAAACCCCAAACCCCTAAACCTTAACCTAAACCGAGAACCCCTAACCCGAACCCCAAACCCCAACCCAAACCGCGAAGCCCAAACCCCAAACCCCTAACCCGAATCCCAAACCCAAAACCCTTAACCCAAATCCCAAACCCCCAACCCAAACCACGAACCCCAAACCCCTAACCCTAACCTCATACCCCAAACCCGAACTGTGAACCCCTAACCCAAACCGAGAACCCCTAACCTGATCCCCATACCCCAAACCCCAAACCCTTAACCCGATCCTCAAATCCCAAACCCGAACCGCGAACCCCTAACCCGAACCCCAAATCCCAAACCCCTAAGATGGACCTTGAACCCCTAATCGGAACCCCAAACCCCAAACTAGAACCGCGAAGCCCTAACCCCAAACCCTGAACTCCAAACCCCAAACACGAACCGCGTACCGCAAACCCGAACCCTGAACTCTAACCCGAACCTGAATCCAAACCCTAAGGAGAGAGGGGATTCCCTGAACCCGAACTCTGAACCTGAACCCTAACAAGTTGAGGGGATGCCGGAACCCTAACCCTAACCCTCACAATAAAACTCTAAAATAAAAAGAAACTTTTCTGGCCTAAGCCCCGCCCCTTGCGGTCCCCCACCCGCTAAAAGCAGAAGAGACAAACCTGGACTTGAACTTCTAACCCAAAGAGCCAGATTGCCTGTTTATTTAGCCGCCCCCCTAGCCGCTATACTACTCAGGCTCGCTAGGTTTTGCGTTGCTCCCAGGCACCCTTCAAGCCTCGGCCCGCCAGGGCAGACTAATAAAGAACTATGGGCCCTATTAGCGCTCACTTTAAGCTGTATCCCTAACGCTAATGCCAACCCTAACCGTAACCTGAACCCTGACCCTGACCCTGACCTGAACCCTAACCCGAATCCAAACTCTAAGAAGAGGGGGGTCCCCGAATTCTAACCCTAACCCCGAACCCGAACCTGAACCCTAACAAATGGGGGGGTTGCCCAAACCCTAACCCTAAACGTAACAGTAAACCTCTAAAATAAAAATAAGCTTTTCTGGTTTAAGCCCCACGTCTTGCAGTCCCCTGCCCCCTAAAAGCAAAAGGGGGACAGGGGGGATTTGAACGCCTGACTTACAGGCCATAGTCTGCCTTCCTCACCGCCCACCTAACCCCTATGCTACAGAGGCTTGTTGTTTCTGATAGGGCTCCGCAGCCTCTTCAAGCCTCGCCCCGCCAGGGCAGGCTAATAAAGAACTATGGGCCCTATTAGCGCTCACTTTAAGCTGTAACCCTAACCCTAATGCCAACCCTAACCTGAACCCTAACCCAAACCTGAACTCTAAGAAGAGGGGGGTTCCCCGAATTCTAACCCTAACCCCGAACCACAACAAGTTGGGGGGTTGCCCGAACCCTAACCCTAAGCTTAACAATAAACCTCTAAACTAAAAATAAACTTTTCTGGTCGAAGCCCCGCCTCTTGCGGTCTCCCGCCCCCTAAGAGCAAAAGGGTTAAACTGTGGACTTGAACTCCTGACTTACAGACCACAGTCTGCCTGCCTACCAGCCCGCCTAACCGCTTCACTACAGAGGCTGGCTGCTTCTGACAGAGCTCCCGGGCCCTCTTCAAGCCTCTGCCCGCCAGGGTCTGGTTCTATAGAATATCATGGCTGTCCTAGGTCATCTTTGCTTTCTGTAGTCATCGTTTTATCCCAAAATCATAGATCAGCTGAGAAAAAGCGTGGATTGTCTCGGTGGGGTGGATTTGCTTGTCCTTGTGTTTCACCTGGAGGCAGGCCCGGTCCCGCGGGCTGTCCTGGAGGGGGCATGGGGGCGGGGCGCACCGTGCGCGCGTCGGGGGCGGGGCGAACCTGGGCGGGTCTGGGGCGGGATGAACACGGCGGCGCGTCGGGGCCAGGGGTTCCGGGTTGTGCTCTCAGGGCTCGCCATTGCAGCTGGGAATGCTCGTTTCGTGGGCTCCTGGGTCCCCGTCGATCGGCATCCAGCGAGCAGAGCGGAGGGCTGTGGACCACAGGTAAGGGAACTCGGACTCGGCGGAGCAGGGAACCATGTATTCTGCCCTCTTTGTTTGCAGTCTCGGAGGCGACTAACACGGCGGTCGCAGAAAAGCCTCGCCTTTGGGGCCAAGGGTTTTACCGCTTTACCCCTTTGCATAAAGCTCAGACCCGCGCGGTTTTCCCAAGCAGCTTAGTGTATTGCTTCCTACAGGCCTGGAGAGGATAACAGGCAGGAAGGCCAGGGGTCTCCAGACAGAGAAAATAGACTGCAAGTGTCAGACTTTTTTTCTCTCTCTGAAGAGGCAGGAGGAGACAAAAGACTGTTGCATTTTTTTCTCTCCATCTTGATACAAATTTAAAAGGAGGTTTCTGGGAAGATTCTGTGTTGCCATGACAACTCCTGGCTCCACCTGAATGTAACTTTTCTCAAACCTTGAACTAAGCAATGCCTTTTTCTTATGGAAATGTTTGTCTTAAGGTATGGAAATGTTAGTCTTCAGTTATGTTAATGTACTATTTACCCAAGGCTCTGTCTTCCTGTCAGTTCCCCCTAAAGGCTCAGAAACGACTTGACAAACCAGTCTGTTTACTCATACCTTGTTCTCTTAATCTATGTGGATGAAACTATCTATTTGCTTGGAAATCTGCCTTTCTTCAAGATTCATGTCCATCATTTTATGGCCTGGGATGACTCATCTGCTGCCAGTGTTATCTCAATGCATGCTGTGGGTGAGGGGCCTGGTGCCATTCTCGGAGACATTGTCTTTCTTTCATTAGCAGACTGCTAGTGGCTGTATAACATCTGGCTAAAGACTAGCAGGGGGTCCTCTTTCTTCCGCCTTCTAATGTCTACGTCAGCAGCTCTCTCGATCTCTTTTATACTTTAATAAAACTTTTTAACAGAAAACCTCTGAGCCATCAAGCTTCGTCACTTGCCCTGGATTGAATTCTCCTCTGGAGGCCAAGAATGCTGGCATCTTTTGTGGTTTAGCAACCACCTTTCAGCCTTTTGTAATTCATGTTGAATCTTCATTTCAGATTGAAGATGCATTCCACGGTATTGCCAACTGAAGTCTTCTCATCGCTATGGAGTATCTGTCCATGTCTTTAGGGTATTTTTCAGCAATCATGTATCATTTCCAGTGTGCCAGTCTTGTCATCCTCATTCCATCCATAGCAAAGTCTTTTATTAATGTTGACATGATTGAAAGGGAATTGTTTGTTTAAATTCCTTTTCAGATTGTTATTTGCTGGTGTATACAGATAACACTGTGTCATCATTCATTTGTATCAGTTTGGACAGCTTGATAGTTGTCTTTAATTTCTTTAATTTCTTTAATTTCTCATAATTTAAGATGACCCTGGCTCATATATTTACAGTCTCACCCCTAGTCTCAGTCCTTTCTTCAAAGAACTGTCCCTTTTTTTAACATTACATTATTTTTGACTATGCTGGGTCTTTACTGCTAGTTTGTCTAGTTGTAGTGAGCAGAGGCTACCCTCTAGTTGCTGTGCCATGGCTTCTCATTGCAGTGCTTTCTCTGTTTGCAGAACTTGGGCTCTGGAGCATGCAAACTTCAAGAGTTGTTCAAAGGCTTCGTTGTCCCTGGGCGTGTGGAATCTTCTACACAGGGATTGAACCCGTGTTCCCTGCATCGGTAGGCAGATTCTTTACCACCGGGCCATCGGAGATGTTTCCTGTTCCCTTTTATTAGAGAATGATATTTAAAACATACATGGAGGAGCTCAATATGCTCAGCTGACAATACATGGATATATATATACATGTATTCCAGCTCACCTTTGAACATATGCAGTTAAAGGTAATTTGTGATGATGTCTCCAACCCGATCCGCCAGGACATGGACATTGTAACGTTTCCTTTTGTTTATCTGTAACTTTGCATTCCAATGGTAAGATACCTGGCTTCCACCGCTTGTCATACACAGAATTCAGTGCTTGTCCCATGTGGTTACTGAGAAAAAACTGTCAGATTGTCTTTCAAAGGGGGCTCTGCGTGCATTGCACCAGTATCTTGAGGATGTTTTTGTATGCTAGTTTACTATCAGTATACCCTCAGTGGCCAGGTGTCTATTTCAGTCGCTACCAATTATGAATGGGCTTGTTTGCTCTAGTGTTCTTGGACAATTCGAGTACAGTTTCTTTGTCAGATATGCATTTTTTTTAGGAAAACAGTTTTATTTATTGTTGGCTGTGTTGCATCTTTGTGTGTGGGCTTTTCTCTAGTTTTGGTGAGCATGGGCCATAACTAGTGGTTTGCAGGCTTCTCACTGCAGTGTCTCTTCTTGTTGAGGGGCACAGGCTCACGGGCTTCAGTGGCTGCAGCATGTGAACTCGGCATCGTGGCTTCCAGGATCTAGAGCACAGGCTGGGCAGTTGTGGCACACGGGCTCCATAGGATGTGGGATCTTCCCATCCTAGGGATCGCACATGCATCTCCAGCACTGGCAGGTGGATTCTTTACTATGGAACCACCAGGGCATATTTTAGATTCTAGTTTTCCACACATGTATCTAGTGAAAGAGGCCAGGATCAAGAGGCATGGCAGCTGGGAATCCTCAGCCACAGCTCTGGTGTGCTATCCAAAGCTCTGGGGCCTTTGGTGAGCAGCTCAGCTTCCCTGGGACTGTTTCCTCCCCTCAGAAATGCCCTGCTTTTGGACTGCAGCCCACCAAGCTCCTCTGTCCCTGGGATTTCTGAGACCAGAGTACTGCAGGTGGTGCCATTTCTTTCTCTGCTGCTGCTGCTGCGTCGCTTCAGTCGTGCCTGACTCTGCATGACCCCATAGACAGCAGCCTCCCAGGCTCCTCTGTCCCTGGGATTCTCCAGGCAAGAACACTGGAGTGGGTTGCCATGTGCTTCTCCAGTGCATGAAAGTGAAAAGTGAAAGGGAAGTCACTCAGTGAAGTCGTGTCCGACTCTTAGTGACCCCGGGGTTGCAGCCTACCAGGCTCCTCTGTCCATGGGATTCTCCAGGCAATGGTACCGGAGCGGCGGCCATTGCCATTTCCTTCTCTACAAGATAGCGTTTTGAAGATATTTTCTCCTGGATATTGCTTTTGATGAAGGAAGGGGGATCCCTTCCAGGGCTTGAGAGTGAGTTCTTGTCTGACACTGGGCAATGAGTTGTCTGAGGAGAGGAGTGCTGTCCAAGCGAGAGGCTTTATTGGGAAGGGCTGCCGGGGTGGAGGGCAGGAGGGCGAGGGAAACGGAGAGAACCACTCTGTCACGTGGCTCACAGTCTCAGGTTTTATGGTCATTGGGTTCATTTCTGGTTTGTCTCTTGCCAGGCATTCTGAACTGGGATCCGTCTTGGGGGCACACACATCACTCAGCCGAGATGGATTCCAGCGAAGTGGATCCTGGGAGGTTGGTAGGACCTCTGAACTGGAGCCTCCCATCACCTGACCTCTCCAGAATTCTGGTTGGTGGTAGCTTGTTCGTTCCTTGTTCCTTCCCAGGACCTCCTGTTGTAAGATGACTCCTGCAAGTGTTTTCTTTTCTCTGTCGCCTGGCCAGGGTGGGTGGTCCGTGGTTCATTTAACTGTTTGTTTTTGGTTCTCTCGAGTAAGGTCCTCCACAGGGTAAATGTATGAAATGATAAAAGGCAATGTTTTAAATAATTTATATTCATAATTTGGTAAGCTGGCTTTTTTTGTGTATGTTAGACCTGATCACCAGACCAAAGGTCATGTAGAACTTTTGTAGTTTTCTAAAATTTCCATAGTATTTTAAATGGAGTTACCTTGTTGCAAAGTTTGTGTTTCTGTTCATATTTTTTTAAACAGTTATTTCTTTTTAGTTGATTGATCATTGCTTTACAATATTGGTTTGATTTGTCATACATCCACATTAGCTGTACCTATGTCCTCTTTCTCTTGAATCTCCCTCCCACTTCACACCCATTCCCACCTCTCTAGGTTACTACAGAGCCCCAGTTTGAGTTCCCTGAATCATACAGCAAATTCCCATTGGTTGTCTATTTACAAATGTTGGTGTACCTGCATCCATGCTGCTCTCTCCATTCCTCTCACCCTCTCCCTCTTGTTCCCCACCCTCGTCTGTAAGTCTGTTCTCCATGTCTGGATCTCCATTGCTGCTCTGTGAACAGACTCGTCAGTACCATCCTTCTAGATTCCATGTTTTTCTCTCTTTGACTGACTCCCTCCCCTTTATTAGAACAGACTCAAATGTGTTCCTTTTTATGGCTGCATTCCATACAGGCTCTGATTGTTCCTTAGCCATGTTTTGCGGAGGGTCACGGAGCTATTCTGCTCCATTTCAGTTTGGGCTTCCAGTCTGAGCGCTCGCAGCAGAGCTGCTTCTGGGTGAGCCCTCTGAGGTCTGTGAGCGCCGGGCTGCCCGCTCTGCTCTTGTGGCCCGCAGGGGGCGCCAAACCCCCCTCTGAGCCGCGGGCGCAGGGCGCTTTGCCTTTAGACTCTGCTCCGTGAGCAGCTGGCGGGAGCTTTGTCTCGTCAGGACCATCGGGGCTCAGGCTTCTGGATAACAGGGCTGCATCCAGGCTGAGAGGAGCAGGGATGCCTCAGTGCCCACCAGCAGGGAGGCGCTGCCAAAGCGAAAAATGAGGACCGAGTAGACGTTTCCTGTGTCCAGCTGAGGGCTGAGTGGAGGTCCATCTCAGAGGACTCAGGGGGAAAGAGCTCCGTGTGCAAAATGGTGGGTTTTTAGTTAGATTTGCGTTAGATGATGTAGAGGATGAACACTGATGTTCTTCCGTGTAGGTGGCCGTTTCCCTGTCACTGTTTCTTGGGAAGACTGTCCTTTCCTCTTCACTCGTTCCTGGTTTGATCTTCAGGAATTGACCATGTACATGTGGGTTCGTTTCTGGGCTCTCTATTCTCTCCTGGAGGCCATGTGTCTGTGTTCCTGCCAGTTCCTCACTGTGGGGGTCACTCCAGCTCCGTGATGTCGTTTGAAGAGGGATAGGAAGATGCCTCCGGCTGTGTTCCTCTTTCTCAGAGTCTTTTTGGCCGTTTAAGGTCCTGTTCAACATTAGCAGTCTAATATTAGGAATATTTCTATTTCTGTGAAAAATGCCATTGAATATCATTTTGTGATTGCAGTCAGTGTATTTGTTGATGACTTTGGTTGGAATGGACCTTTTAATTCCTCATTGTTCCAGTGCATGCGCGTGGAATAATTTTCTGTGTATTTGTATTTTCTTTGGTTTCTATATCAGGGCTTTCTAGTTTTCTGACTACTGGTCTTTTATGTTCTTGATTAAGTTTGTTGCTAGATGTTTTATTTAAGTGGGATTGTCTTAATTTTTTTTTCTGATTGTTATTAGTGTATAGAAATGCAAGTGATTTTTGGACTGTAAATGGTAGTATTTTATAGGATTGTAAATTGATCCGAAATGATTCAGCTTTACTGAATGTAGTCTAACAACTTTTTGTGAAGTTATGTGGAACATTTTATCTGTCAAATCTGTTTCTCCTGCAGTAGGTCATCCAGAGGACCCAAGACATGGTGGTTACTAATAGACTTCCCACAGTACTTCTTCATTCCACGTGGACTCCTTCAAGGGCAGTGAGCATCGCAGCTTCCCTTGAACTTCGTCTGGGTAAGTCTTGGCCTGTGTAAGAAAGTTTCCTGCCTGTCTACTCTAAATGTCTTTTGTGGTATTGACATGGTTGTTTTGAAACCTAGTATACTTTCCAGTCATTTAAAATGTACAGAAAATGCCTAGCAATGGGAACAAGTGCTAGCATTTGCCACATCATCTAAAATACTCTCTGTGTTTTATCCAAAATGGGTACCTTCTGCAGAACCAGCACATAATCTCCAAAATCAGGAAATCATATGGTGTCTACATTATAATGTAATCCACAGCCCCACTTCCGCTTTTAGCAATTGTTCAAGTGTATGAGTATATCTTTTGTTTCCATCTTCATCCTTTTTCCTTTATTTAGAGTGTTACTGAGATTTTCAGTTATTTGGACAGACTTGATGGATTGAAAGCAGACATGGTGAATAAGGGTTCTGGGTGGCCTTTCCTATATGGATGTTTTTTTCACTGAAGATGGTTTTAATATTTCTTCATGTTGTAACATGTATGAATCCTGCATTCTTTCTCCCCCCATAGTAATTAAAAATAAATAATATGCCATTTACCATTTAGACATTTGTAAGCATACAGTGTTGTAGCAGACAACCTTTTCTTGTTTTGCAAACCAGCGTAATAATGTGCACCTTGTGCGTGCTTTGGAGAAACTCAGGAAACTGAGTCAGTGACTGAAATGGCCCAAGATATCACCTTAGATTCCATCTTCATCTAAAAACAAAACAGGCACTTCCTGGTGGTCCAGTGGCTGAGACTGGACACTCAGGAGGCCCAGGTTCATTCCCTGATCCAAGAAGTAGATCTCCCATGCCACAACGGAGAATTTGCATGCTGTAGCTAAATATCTGGCTTGCCTCAATGAAGGTTGACCTGGCACAGCCAAATTAAAAAAGAAACAAATATTTAAAAAATACAACCAAAGGAAAGGAAGGGTATGGTTGTTGTGCAGATTTATGGCTTAGCTTTCCCTATGGGTAGAAAAGAAAAAAGAGTTTCAAAAGACTGTGTCTCATCCTTCTATCTGGCATATAGAGAGGATTCCTTTGAAATGAGATTTCTCTGGTAAATGTGACTCACAGAAGAGCTGTCTTGAACTTGGGTTTCAGAGATGATCATGTGTCCTCTAAAACAATAAAAGTTAATTGGGTCCAACTAACTCTCATGCTGAGGTGGTATATTTTGTGGTAGCATTTGCTCCCCTTCACTTTGGATGTATCCCCATTTGTTTACACTGTCGTCTACTGAAGACATCCTGATATTTGAAAGTGTTTAGTTATTACAAGTAGAGCTGTTGTATATAATCATGCGATCCTTTTTGTCTGGACGTTTTCAAAGCTGTTTAGTAAGCGCTAGACATGCAGTATTCAGGTCACAGGTGAGCCTTGTTTAGCTGTGGGAAAATCCAGCTATGTTTCTCTGTGGCATGTGGGATCTTCTGGGGTAAGGGATCGAACGAGAGTGTCTTGCAGCCACCGGAGAAGCTGTGCCCTACCCCCTTTCTTTGGAGTTGACTGGATCTAATAGGTGTGCAGTGCTACCTCACTGTTATTTTCGTTTGTCATTTCCTAATGATAGGTGATTTTGAGGCTTTTTGATAGGCTTATTTACTATCTTTATATTTTTGTAGGCCAGGTGTTTAGGCGTATACATTTTTTATGAGATTGTTCTAGATTTTTTGGTATATTTGGAGTACAATCCTTTATCAGATATGTATTTTATAAATATATTTTCCTGTGGCTTGTGTTTAAGTTTTGTGAATAAGGTTTTTCACAGTTTAAATTTCTAATTGTTTAAAGTTGATGTTATATATGTTTTATATCCTTTTTTGGATAGACTTTAGTGTGTTGTTGTTGTTGTTGTTAAATTTTATAAGCAGATGTGAGGTACTGTAGACATGGTTTTAAGCTAAGCTGAGGTACCATAGATACAGTTTTGCCTTTTGTCTGTTGAGAAGTTTGAGTGAGCTTGGTGTACACTGTAACGTTATGTCGACATTGATTTGACTGGATATAGCTTCCAATTATTTGTCTAATTGGTTTTGGAGATATCACGGGAAGTCAGTTTTTCCAAGGGAAACTGAGGTCCATGAAACATGAACTCTCTTCGATCGGTCGGAATCACTTTCTGCTATTTCTGACAGATTTGACTTGTTTGGATATCTCATACGAGGGGAATCACAGAACGTTTGTCTTTTTCTTGGTCTGGTTTATTTCACTTAATCTAATGACCATAAGGTTTGTCCACATTGTCGCATTGTCAGAATTACTGACTTTGAAGGGCCGAATCAGATTCCATTGTGTGTATACCACAGTTTGTTTATGGAATTGGCTGCCATGGACACTTAGATTACTTCTCTTTGTTTGCCAGTGTGAATCATGCTGGTGTGAGTAGGACTGAAGAAGTATCCATTTTTTCAGCCCCCTTTCCCAATCCTTTTGGGTACATAGCATGAATTGGATTCGAACTATGTGTTTATTCCATGTGTTCGTTTTGGAGTCATTTCTGTAATGTCTTGCAGAGTGGCAGCACCATTTCATGGACTTTTTTGTATGGTGGAATACCGTTCAAGCTTCCGAATATACCTTGTGTTGCATATTCAGTCTCCCACCAACGGACACTTGAATGAGCTCTACCTTTGAGCTATTGTGAATGTCACTGTGAATATTTGTGTACCAGTTTTTGTTTGAATTATTAACAAATACATTGCTATATATAAAAGAAGCCACAAGGACCTACTGTACAGTTTAGGAAACTATTAAATATCTTATGATAATGTATAATGGACGAGAATCTCAAAAGGAATATAGGAAAAGCACATAGTAAGCATGATATTTATTGTGCCAACACTATGAGTTATCATAGCACTACTCAACGTGTATTTATACATGTCACTAAAATATTCACATCTGTAAGGATATTATAAAAAATTATATTAAAAATCAAGAATTCAAACAGAGAATAAATAAACTTCCTGCCATTGCTCATCATCATTTATACACTCATACTACCTGTAACACTCATTGTATAAGTGCTGGACTAGCAATTGACATTCTTGTAAACCAAGAGATTGTGAAGGTGTAAGGAAATATAACTTATTGAATTCCTTAATGAAGGATTATAGAACTCTATGTCCATGAAGCGAATGAAATTCCGTTTTATTGAACCACATTCTGACTAGAGTGATGAGCTTCCACCCCACCCAACGTTAGTTCACAATGAAATCCTGCCATCCTCTGGCCTCAATGTCTGCTTCCTGCTACCGAGAAAGAAAAGATGAGAAAGTCCTGACCAAACCGATGCTATTTTTCTTTTTCTGATTTGTATTTTATCGCAGGGCTTGGCAAAAAGAGGGCCCAACCTGTTTTTAGAGTTCCATCCCGAGGGTTCCTCCGGCATGTTCCCTGTGTTGACAAACTGCTGATTATTTTCAACAAAGGACAGTGATCTGCACTTCACTATCTGTTGCTTGAGCTGGAATAGCAGGCATCCCTTGAAGTGCAGTCCTTCATGCTGAACTAGGCATCACTGAAGCAATAGTATAAGAGGAACACATTTATCATGTAGACATCGCATCCCATGCATTTGTAATAATTTTTCAGTTATACCCATCATCATCGGAGGAACTGACTTGTCCCAGTAACAACGAGAGTACCCAGTATAACAGTTCCTTGACTTATGAGTACTTCCTATGAGTACCCTTATGAGTACTTCCAATGTTGTTTCTCCTACTTTGGTCATGAACAGTAGGAGCTGATGGCAGTGGTCCTTGAAATGTATGTCGATTCCCAGGTGGCGCAGTTGATAAATAATCTGCCTACCAGTGCAGGAGGTGGAAGTGATGTGGGTTTGATCCCTGGTTCAGGAAGATAACAATTCATACACATGTTTTATGTGAACAAGTTTGATACTCATGAGTTTGTTTCTTCTGTATACAGAAAAACAAATGCTGTTCAAGGACACTGAAAGAACCCTGATGTCGAAAATCAGATCTGTATTGTGAGCAATGCTTAGATATCCATGAGTCGAAGCATAGTATTATGCCTATCATCCTTGTATTTCCCTCAGTGAAATATGTGGAGGAAAACTCTTCATTCATGGTCTAGATTCACGAAGAAGCTAAATAGCAGTCATCCTTTATGTTGACAACTGTGAATTTAAATCTCCTGTGAATCCTGTGTGACAACCACGCATACCAACATGAGTTATTAGTATTATATCAATATTTTTAGTCCTATTGTATGTCAACTAAAAAAATCAATATATAATTGTACATGAAGTCAAGACATAAAATCAGTGCAAATACAAAATGTTCCATCCTTTGAGAAAGGGAGAAAAACATCTCTGTGCTTAGCCTATTGCATTTTTACGTATTAGATCCTTAAGTAGTTTATTCACCACACCCTATGAATGATTCACAGATCTTCCGAGAAGAAAGGATCATTTCTCTTAAACAATGAGTAGTTCAACTCTTCTCAAAGCAAAGTCATAAGTGAGTCGAATTTTGCGTGAGACCGTGAAAACTCAGTGTTTTCATTATGCTTGTGCTTATGATGGGAGGAGGTCTGAGAAGGCACTTCTGAAGGTTTATTCATACCAGTCGTTCTCATATGTATCGAGTCTTTAAAGGTCGAATCACCGAGGTGTCGCTTCTACACTTGGACTAGGCTGAGTAGCAACATTCCCTTTCTCCCTAAGTGCAGTAGACGTGTTCCCAACCTGTCTGTCTTCTGTCCTCTGGAGTATGTATTGCTTGAGCTCACCGCAGCCTAGTAGATGGAAATCGTCAGGATATTCTGGAAACCCTTTTTATTTCAGTCTGTTCAGGAGGTTACCACTGCTGCTGCAAACCTCTGGATTTTACCACGCACTTTTAACAACCTCAGATGAAGGATACAAGTCAACACTCGTGACAGCCACGGGCTTCCATGGCCTATACATGATTGTTGGCTTTGCTTTCATAATCATCCTGTTTCTTATACCAACTAAACTGTCACTGTATTTTTTTTATTACCATTTTATCTTTGATGGTTTTTAGATCTATTATGGATTTTCCTATGTATCTTCACTTATCGGTGAGGGTCTTATGTTAGTAGTAGTTACGACAACTGACTTCCAGTCAGTTAGCTGTGGCAGAATAGGAAAAAGAATGACCCACTGTATATCCTTAATATTATGTATCAATATATTATTCGTTTTATTGTTTGCAGTCATCCAATTCCAAGTTTCCGAAATAAACTTTCAGAAAAATCACGTCCTTTTGAATGTCCGTTTGACTGAACAGGAGCACGGAAATGTTATTCCATAAAATTGTTTACAGTTTCCATTCCGTTCCTCCTGTTTGATGTAGATATCGGCCTTTGGTTCTATCACTAGCTTTGCAAGTAAAAAAAAAATTAATTAGAGCTCGTATGGTAATTTTACTGTTAGCAGTAAGTTTAGCATAAAATGAACACAGAAGAGGTTACAGTAGACCAAATATGAAAGTCAGTTTAAAAGAAAACATAGTGTTGAACGTTTACAGTAGGAATATAGTTATGAAGTCCCTTTATTATTATTCTATCCTTTCCATTTCTTTTGCAGGGGTGTGAATGTACAGATTCCAGTACTATGGCTGGAGTGAATAATAGTATCGTTATTCTTGAGAGCAACTCTACTAAGTCTTCACGCTCACGTCACTCAAGGTTTTGTAATACCTATTATGTTAGTCGTGTTTGTAGTTTGTGAAGTCACGTAAGTTGCATTCATTCAAGCAATGGTATCAAACAGCTATGGCATCAATGATAGATGTGACTCGATATCGAATGTGAATCCATTTCACTGTGACAAGTTATTATTGTAGATATTCTATTCATGCCAGTAACAAAGCTGTGCAGAAATCATACAATGTTTACTAAGAAAATAAGATTTACTAATTTGTTTTATTCTTCAATTTCTTTTAAACAGATTGAATGACAACAGGCTCAACTTTTCATTCACTTGTATGACTGTGAGCAGTTTGACCAAGTTGAAGAAGATGACTCGTTTGTAGTCTTCCTCATCAGCTCATTCCATCTACTGGCTTTAAAGTCATTTAGTACAGAGCTCACCGTCTAGGTGTTCATCCAGTGTTTTGTTTGCTTATCATGCAGGATCATTTGAAAAGGAAAAGTATGTGTGTATGAGTTAGAGCTCTGATCCCAAGAGTCCATGTAGAAGCTTCCCCTGAGAAATGTATCGTTTGGGCACCAATGCTACTGAAATGTGTGAATGTGGCATACCACGCATCCCAATAAGTGTAAACAGCTTCACATGCTACTTATTTGAAACGACCAGTACTCATGACATTCCCTTCATCTGAGGACTAAATATAGCCAACTTAGGCTGTGTTTGCCAAATAGACTTTGAAGCATTCTTCACACAGTCCTTCATCGACGCCAGTTTTCAGATCGAAGAAACCCGTGCTCCGTGAAGTTTGTGAACACATATACTCATGTTTTGTTTGAGATTTTCAAGTCATTCTTCAGTTTTGTTGGAGGAATGGTTCTGTATTTGCCCCGTGGATCCCCAAATCCACTGATGTTCATGTGTCTTGGGGCTTCCCAGGTGGTTCTAGTGGTAAAGAACATGCGGAACATACCCATGCAGGACACATAGGAGATATGGATTCGATCCCTGGGGCGGGAAGATCTCCTGAGGGAGAGCATGGCAACCCACTCCAGTATCCTTGCCTAGAGAATCTCATGGAGAGAGGAGCCTGGTGGGGCCTAGTCCATATGATCCCAAAGAGTTGGACACAATGTAAGTGACTCAGCACAGCACATGATTCATTGTCATAGCTAATATGATGGAGATGACATCAAAAGAAGCACCAGCGGGCAAAAGTCAATATCCATCACTTTTCAACTTTGGAATGTATTGTGATATTTTACATCCATATTTGTATGACTTGATAGTTGGCGAATCGATGCATATGAAGGCCTGATTGTGTTATATGTATGTTGAGGGAAGATCTATTTTTCTGTGGTTTGACATATGGGTCCCATTTCATTCGTAGACATCTGCATACTCATCACTTATCATCATTTTTTTTTTGAAAAGACCATTGTTTGGAAAGGTTGTTGTCTAACCATGAAAGATGCTGGAATTCTTGGGCTCCTTAGAGGAAGAATTCAACCCGGGGCCAGTGATGAGGCTTGATCACTCAGAGCTTTTGTGTCGCAACGTTTTATTAAAGTATAAAAGAGAGAAAGCTTCTGACATAGACATCAGAAGGGGGCAGAAAGAGTGCCCCCTACTCATCTTTAGCTGGATGTTATCCAGCTACTAGCAGTCTACTCATTAGAGAAAGGAATGGTAGCAGACCCCTCACCCACAAGATATATGGAGATGACCGTGGCACCAGGTGAGTCATCCTGGGCCATGAAACGATTGATATGAGCAAATAGATAGCTTCATTCACATAGATCAGGAGAACCATGTATGAGTAAAGCATATTGGTTTGTCAAGTCAGTTCTGAGCTTTTAGGCAGAACCTACTTGAAGACAGAGTCTAGGGTAAATACATAGTACAGTCACATAGCTTAAGGCAAACCTTTCCATAAGAAAAATGCCTTGGTCAGCTCAAAGTAAGAGAAAAGTGAAGTTCAGGTGGAACCAGGTGTCATTCTAGCAACACAGAATTATAAGAGAAAACCTCTTTTTAAATTTGTATCGAGAAGGGGAAAAAAGAGAACAGCTTGTTTCCTCCTGCCTCGGAAGTGACACATAACAACTGTCTTGACACTTGCACCCCATCTCCTCCCTTTGGAGACCCCTGGCCTTCCTGGCTGTTACCCTCTCCGTTGCATTCATTGAGTGTTTTCTGCCTTGTGAAACATTGGGCATAGCAGTATGTGTTTATTTAGGGGTATCTCATCCAATTTCATTTAAATGCATATGTGAATTGGAAAGTTTGACATGCCGTTGCTTTGTATACCGATTGGGAAATGTGAGCCTCCAAGTTTAATTTAGTTTTTCATGTTCATTTTAGGGGTACAAAGAAAAATAATATGACTGCTAAGATCAGCTTTCGTATTTTTTGCCAAATATGAATTGAGATCACATCGATCGGAGATGAGTCTGTGCATGAAAGCCCTAATAACTAATGTTAATTGACTTCACTACCATGGGATGTTTTCATATCTACTGAAGATTTACTTCATGTATTTCGATTTTAACTTTCTGTCTTACAGCCTTGTTTGTAGATCAAAGCTATTTGAAATTGTCATCTGGTTTTCAATGGCTTGTGAGGTCATTCATGAGTGGTTTATAAAACCGAATGGATTGTACGTAGCCATACTTTGCTGTCATTCTATGAATTTGAAGAATGTCTGAAGAATGTCTGCAGTTATGCCTTAAAGATTCATACAATTGATGTCCAATATTTATCTCAATAGACTTGCTTTCAATGTGTAGTTTCCTATGCGTATGTCTTTCTTTATGGATTTGGGTAGAACTTGTATTGGAACACTGAAAAACCTGTGATATCAACCGTGCTGACCTTCTTTCTGGTGGTCATCATTAAGATTTTCACGCTCACTGTCACTTTGTGCAATGCTATGGATCCTAGTGGAAACAGGTGCTGTTCATCCTACTTTTGTGAAGATTGAACTCATCGTAGAAAGCGGAATGTGTTGAAATATTTATGGTGTAAATATATCTTGTGTATATAATTACCCAGATTACTGCTGCGTATTTGATTGCTAAGTTAAACAACGTATGAGATAGATGTGATCCATCAATGGCGATTGGATACGTGGTGGAGAGGTATTTTGGTGATGCAAGAGATTTAAATGATGTGCTCCCAGTATGTATATTCCTTTTATGTGGATACTGGGTCTCGGATCCATGTTTGAAACATTATGACCTTGTCTTTTGTTATGCATAGGAGGTGTCAAAAACGAAGTTGAGGCGGGTACGTACTTCAAGGGTAAGTATAGGGTTGAGGGCGTGACTATGATGTGGGTTAGGTTTAGGATGTGGGTAGGGTGTCGGGTTAGGGTAGGGTTAAGGTTAGAGTTTGGGGAATAGTCCCCCAACATGTTAGGGTGAGGGGTGAGGTGTGAGGGTTCAGGGTCAGGGTAAGGGTGAGGGTAAGGGTTCAGGGTGAGGGTGTGGGCCTCATATCTGATAAAGGATTGTACTCCAAATATACCCTTCCTTTCACTCGAACAGAGCTCACACTGCTGGAGCCCTTGGCAGTGTGGAACACACCAGCCCCTAAAACCTCTGCAAGGACACCTAGGGCCTAGGTGCAAAGGCAAGTCAGGAGCGGAGCTGAGGCCAGGAAGGTGCCAGTGGCGTCTCCCAGCATCGCGCAGCCTGCTCCTTTCCTGGTCAGGAAGCCTAGCAGCGAGGCAAGTCTGGGCAAGGCTCACCAAGAGCAGAGCAGCCTCGCGCCAGGAACTCTGCCAGATCAGGCCTCTGAGCAGAGCTGAAACGCTGCCTTACTGGAGGCGCACTCGGCTCCACATAACAAGGGCTTGCAGCCTCAGGCGGTTAGGCTGCCTCATCTTAACCCAAGGAGGCTCGCTTCGCCACATGCTGTGCACGCGGCTTCCAGGCGGGGGTGTCCTGCTTCTCCTACAGGTCTTAGCTCAGGGACTGCTTCCCCTGAATTGGGGCTGTGGGTGAGAGCCCAGACACGCAGGGGCAGGCCCCACCCGCCTGCACACATCTCTGCTGAGGAGGACAGCGCTAGGGAACCTATGTTTGTCAGGAAACTGCTGGGCACCCACGGAGATGTCCGTGTCTGGGGGCTGCAGACGCCAGCTAGGATACCTGGGTGCCTGGTGCTCTCAGTGTGGCGCTGAGTCTGGGTGTCCAAGCAACAGCTGGAGGAGCCCTGCAGTTGCCCTTCCATTTCCTCTGAGAGAACTTTCAAGACTGGAGCGATTGGAAGTGTGGAACGCACCGGACCCTGAGCCCTCCGAAAGGAGGCCTGGGGCCTAGTTGCAAAGGCAAGGCAGGAGCGCAGCTGAGGCCAGGAAGGCGCCAGTGGCCTCTCCCAACCTCGGGCAGACTGCTCCTTCCTTGGCAGTAAGCCTAAGAGCGAGGCAAGTTTGGGCAAGTGTCGCACAGGGCAGAGCAGCCTCGCGCAAGGAACTTTACTAGATCTGCCCTCTGAGCAGAGCTGGAGCTCTGCCGTACTGGAGGCGCACTCGGCGCACTCGGCTCCGCCCAAGCAGGGATTGCAGCTGCACGCGGCTTGGCTCCCTCGACTCTTCCCAAGGATGCTCGCTTCCCCGCGTACTGTGCACTTGGCTTCCAGGCAGGGACGCACCGCGCCTCCTGCAGGTCTTGGCTCAGGGGCTGCTTCCCCTGAGCTGGGGCTGTGGGCGGGAGCCCAGACACCCAGGGGCAGGCCCCACCACCTGCACACGTCTCTGCTGGGGAGGAGAGCGCTAGGGAAATGAGGTCTGTCAGGCACCTTCTGGGCGCTCAAGTAGTCAGCCTCCGGGTGAGTGGGGCTGCAGACCCCAGCCAGGGGCCCTGGGAGCCTGGTGCTCTCCGTGCTGTGCTGAGTCTGGGCGGCCAAGCGACCGCTGGAGGAGCCCTGCAGTTGCCATTCCCTTTCCTTTGACAGAGCTCACACGGCTGGAGGGCTTGGCAGTCTGCAACACACCGGCTCCTAAGCCTTCCCCAAGAAGGCCTGGGGCTTAGATGCAAAGGCGAGGCAGGAGTGGAGCTGAGGCCAGGAAGGCGCCAGTGGCCTTTCCCAGCATCGCACCGCCTGCTCCTTCCTGGGCAGGAAGCCTAGCAGCGAGGCAAGTCTGGGCAAGGCTCGGCCAGGGCAGATCAACCTCACGCCAGCAACTCTGCCAGATCGGGCCTCTGAGCAGAGCTGGAGCTCTGCAGTACTGGAGTTACACTGGGCTCCGCCCAAGAAGTGATTGCAGCTGCACGGAGCTGGGCTGCCTCTTCTTCCCCAGAGGAGGCACGCTTCCCGCATGCTGTGCACTAGCCGTCCATGTGGGGGCGCCCCGCGCCTCCTGCAGGTCTTGGCTCAGGGGCTGCTTCCGCTGAGCTGGGGCTGTGGGCGGGAGCCCAGACACGCAGGGGCACGCCCCACCACCTGCACACGTCTCTGCTGGGGAGGAGAGCACTAGGGAAATGACGTCTGTCAGGCACCTTCTGGGCGCTCACGGAGTCAGCCTCTGGGTGTGTGGGGCTACAGACCACAGCCAGGGGACCTGGGAGCCTGGTGCTCTCCGTGCGGCGCTGAGCCTGGGCGGCCATACAACCGCTGGAGGAGCCCTGCAGATGCCCTCCTCGTCCCTCTAATAGAGCCTTCACTGCTGGAGCGCTTGGCAGTGTGCAACCCACGGGCCCTTAAGCCCTCCCCAAGGACGACTGGGGACTAGGTGCAAAGGCAAGGCAGGAGTGGAGCTGAGGCCAGGAACGCGCCAGCAGCATCTCCCAGTCTCATTCAGCCTGCTCCATCCTGGTCAGGAAGCCTAACAGCGAGGCAAGTTTGGGCAAGGCTCGCCCAGGGCAGAGCAGCCTCACGCCAGGAACTCTGCCAGATTGGGCCTCTGAGCAGAGCTGGAGCTCTGCTGTACTGGAGTTACACTGGGCTCCGCCCAAGAAGTGATTGCAGCTGCACGGAGCTGGGCTGCCTCCTCTTCCCCAGAGGAGGCTCGCTTCCCGCATGCTGTGCACGAGGCTTCCAGGCGGGGGCGCCGCGCGCCTCCTACAGGCCTTGGCTCAGCGGCTGCTTCCCCTGAGCTGGGGCTGTGGGCGGAAGCCCAGACACGCAGGGGCAGGCCCCAACCACCTGCACACGTCTCTGCTGGGGAGGAGAGCGCTGGGGAAATGACGTCTGTCAGGCAACTTCTGGGCGCCCACGGAGTCAGCCTCCAGGTGTGTGGGGCTGCAGACAACAGCCAGGGGACCTGTGAGCCTGGTGCTCTCCATGCGGCACTGAGTCTGGGGGGCCAAGCAAACGCTGGAGGAGCCCTGCAGTTGCCCTCCCCTTCTCTGTAATAGAGCCCTCACTGCTGGAGCCCTTGCCAGTGTGCAACCCACCGGCCCCTAGGACGCCTGGGGCCTGGGTGCAAAGGCAAGGCAGGAGTGGAGCTGAGGCCAGGAAGGCGCCAGTGGCCTCTCCCAGCATCGCACAGCCTGCTCCTTCCTGGGCAGGAAGGCTACCAGCGAGGCAAGTCTAAGCAAGGCTCGCCCAGGGCAGAGCAGCCTCACGCCAGGAAATCTGCCAGATTGGGCCTCTGAGCAGAGCTGGAGCTCTGCCGTACTGGAGGCGCACTCGGCTCCGACCAAGCAGGGAATGCAGCTGCACGGAGCTGGGCTGCCTTCTCTTCCTCCAAGGAGGCTCCCTATCTGCATGCTGTGCACTAGCCTTCCAGGCGGGGGCGCCCCTCGCCTCCTGCAGGTCTTGGCTCAGGGGCTGCTTCCCCTGAGCTGGGGCTGTGGGCGGGAGCCCAGACACGCAGGGGCAGGCCCCAACCACCTGCACACGTCTCTGCTGGGGAGGAGTGCGCTGGGGAAATGACGTCTGTTAGGCACCTTCTGGGCGCTCATGGAGTCAGCCTCCGGTTGTGTGGTGCTGCAGACCAGAATCAGAGGCCCTGGGAGCCTGGTGCTCTCTGTTCTGTGCTGAGTCTGGGCGGTCAAGCAACCGGTGGAGCAGCCTTGCCGTTGCCTTCCCCTTCCCTGTGACAAAGCTCTCACTGCTGGAGCCCTTGGCAGTGTGCAACCCACCGGTCCCTGAGCCTTCTGCAAGGACGCCTGGGGACTAGGTGCAAAGGCAAGGCAGGAGTGGAGTTGAGGACAGGAAGGCGCCAGGAGCGTCTCCCAGTCTCGCGCAGCCTGCTCCTTCCTGGGCAGGATGCCTAGCACCGAGGCAAGTCTGGGCAAGGCTCGCCCAGTGCAGAGCAGCCTCACGCAAGGAACTCTGCCAGATGGGGCCTCTGAACAGAGCTGGAGCTCTGCCGTATTGGAGGCGCACTCGGCTCCGCCCAAGCAGGGATTGCAGCTGCACGCGGCTTGGCTCCCTCGACTCTTCCCAAGGAGGCTCGCTTCCCCGCGTACTGTGCACTTGGTTTGCAGGCAGGGACGCCCCGCGCCTCCTGCAGGTCTTGGCTCAGGGGCTGCTTCCCCTGAGCTGGGGCTGTGGGCGGGAGCCCAGAAACGCAGGGGCACGCCCCACCACCTGCACACGTCTCTGCTGGCGAGGAGAGCGCTAGGGCAATGACGTCTCTCAGACAACTTATGGGGGCCCACGGAGTGAGGCTCCGGGTTTGTGGGGCTGAACACCACAGCCAGGGGACCTGTGAGCCTGGTGCTCTCCGTGCGGCACTGAGTCTGGGCGGCCATACAACCGCTGGTGGAGCCCTGCAGTTGCCCTCCCCGTCCCTTTAATAGAGCCTTCACTGCTGGAGCGCTTGGCAGTGTGCAACCCACCGGCACTTAAGCCCTCCCCAAGGACGACTGAGGACTAGGTGCAAAGGCAAGGCAGGAGTGGAGCTGAGGCCAGGAAAGCGCCAGCAGCGTCTCCCAGTCTCATTCAGCCTGCTGCATCCTGGTCAGGAAGCCTAACAGCGAGCCAAGTCTGGGCAAGGCTCGGTCAGTGCAGAGCAGCCTCACGGCAGGAACTCTGCCAGAGTGGGCCTCTGAGCAGAGCTGGAGCTCTGCAGTTCTTGAGTTACACAGGGCTCCGCCCAAGAAGTGATTGCAGCTGCACGGAGCTGGGCTGCCTCCTCTTCCCCAGAGGAGGCTCGCTTCCCGCATGCTGTGCACTAGCCTTCCAGGCGGGGGCGCCCCGCACCTCCTGCAGGTCTTGGCTCAGGGGCTGCTTCCCCTGAGCTGGGGCTGTGGGCGGGAGCCCAGACACGCAGGGGCAGGCCCCAACCACCTGCACACGTCTCTGCTGGGGAGGAGAACACTAGGGAAATGACGACTGTCAGGCAACTTCTGGGCGCTCACGGAGGGAGGCTCCGGGTGTGTGGGGCTGCAGACCACAGCCAGGGGCCCTGGGAGCCTGGTGCTCTCCGTTCTGTGCTGAGTCTGGGCGGTCAAGCAACCGCTGGAGCAGCCTTGCAGTTGCCTTCCCCTTCCCTGTGACAGAGCTCTCACTGCTGGAGCCGTTGGCAGTGTGCAACCCACCGGTCCCTAAGCCCTCTGCAAGGACGCCTGGGGACTAGGTGCAAAGGCAAGGCAGGAGTGGAGCTGGGGCCAGGAAGGCGACAGGAGCGTCTCCCAGTCTCGCGCAGCCTGCTCCTTCCTGGGCAGGAAGTCTAGCAGCGAGGCAAGTCTGGGAAAGGCTCGCCCAGAGCAGAGCAGCCTCACGCCAGGAACTCTGCCAGATTGGGCCTCTGAGCAGAGCTGGAGCTCTGCCGTACTGGAGGCGCACTCGGCTCCGCCCAAGCAGGGATTGCAGCTTCAGGCGGCTTGGCTGCCTCAGCTCTTCCCAAGGAGGCTCGCTTCCCAGCGTACTGTGCACTTGGCTTCCAGCCGAGGGCGCCCCGCGCTCCTACAGGTCTTGGCTCAGGGGCTGCTTCCCCTGAGCTGGGGCTGTGGGCGGGAGCCCAGACACGCAGGGGCAGGCCCCAACCACCTGCACACGTCTCTGCTGGGGAGGAGAGCCCTATGGAAATGACGTCTGTTAGGCAACTTCTGGGCGCTCACGGAGTGAGGCTCCGGGTTTGTGGGGCTGCAGACCACAGCCAGGGGCCCTGGGAGCCTGGTGCTCTCCGTGCCCTGCTGAGTTTGGGCGGCCAAGGAACCGCTGGAGCAGCCCTGACGTTGCCATCCCCTTCCCTGTGACAGAGCTCTCACTGCTGGAGCCCTTGGCAGTGTGCAACCCACCGGTCCCTAAGCCCTCCCCAAGGACGCCTGGGGACTAGGTGCAAAGCTAAGGCAAGCGTGGAGCTGAGGCCAGGAAGGCACCAGGAGCGTCTCCCATTCTCGCGAGCCTGCTCCTTCCTGGTCAGGAAGCCTAGCAGCGAGGCAAGACTGGGCAAGGCTCGGCCAGGGCAGAGTAGCCTCACGGCAGGAACTCTGCCAGATCGGGGCCTCTGAGCAGAGCTGGAGCTCTGCCGTACTGGAGGCGCACTCGGCTCCGCCCAAGCAGGGATTGCAGCTTCAGGCGGCCTGGCTCCCTCGGCTCTTCCCAAGGAGGCTCGCTTCCCCGCGTACTGTGCACTTGGCTTCCAGCCGAGGGCGCCCCGCGCTCCTACAGGTCTTGGCTCAGGGGCTGCTTCCCCTGAGCTGGGGCTGTGGGCGGGAGCCCAGACACGCAGGGGCACGCCCCACCACCTGCACACGTCTCTGCTGGGGAGGAGAGCGCTAGGGAAATGACGTCTGTCAGGCACCTTCTGGGTGCCCACGGAGTCAGACTCCGGGTGCGTGGGGCTGCAGACCACAGCCAGGGGCCCTGAGAGCCTGATGCTCTCCGTGCCCTACTGAGTCTGGGCAGCCAAGGAACCGCTGGAACAGCCCTGACGTTGCCCTCCCCTTCCCTGTGACAGAGCTCTCACTGCTGGAGCCCTTGGCAGTGTGCAACCCACCGGCCCCTAAGCCCTCTGCAAGAACGCCTGGGGACTAGGTGCAAAGCTAAGGCAGGCGTGGAGCTGAGGCCAGGAAGGCGCCAGGAGCGTCTCCCATTCTCGCTAGCCTGCTCCTTCCTGGTCAGGAATCCTAGCAGGGAGGCAAGTCTGGGGAAGGCTCGGTCAGGGCAGAGCAGCCTCCCGCAAGGAACTTTACTAGATCCGGCCTCTGAGCAGAGCTGGAGCTCTGCCGTACTGGAGGCGCACTCGGCTTCGCCCAAGCAGGGATTGCAGCTGCAAGCGGCTTGGCTCCCTCGACTCTTCCCAAGGAGGCTCGCTTCCCCGCGTACTGTGCACTTGGTTTGCAGGCAGGGACGCCCCGCGCTGCCTGCAGGTCTTGGCTCAGGGGCTGCTTCCCCTGAGCTGGGGCTGAGGGCGGGAGCCCAGACACGCAGGGGCAGGCCCCAACCACCTGCACACGTCTCTGCTGGGGAGAAGAACACTAGGGAAATGACGTCTGTCAGGCACCTTCTGGGCGCTCACGGAGGGAGGCTCCGGGTGTGTGGGGCTGCAGACCACAGCCAGGGGCCCTGGGAGCCTGGTGCTCTCCGTTCTGTGCTGAGTCTGGGCGGTCAAGCAACCGCTGGAGCAGCCTTGCAGTTGCCTTCCCCTTCCCTGTGACAGAGCTCTCACTGCTGGAGCCGTTGGCAGTGTGCAACCCACCGGTCCCTAAGCCCTCTGCAAGGACGCCTGGGGACTAGGTGCAAAGGCAAGGTAGGAGTGGAGCTGGGGCCAGGAAGGCGACAGGAGCGTCTCCCAGTCTCGCGCAGCCTGCTCCTTCCTGGGCAGGAAGTCTAGCAGCGAGGCAAGTCTGGGAAAGGCTCGCCCAGACCAGAGCAGCCTCACGCCAGGAACTCTGCCAGATTGGGCCTCTGAGCAGAGCTGGAGCTCTGCCGTACTGGAGGCGCACTCGGCTCCGCCCAAGCAGGGATTGCAGCTTCAGGCGGCTTGGCTGCCTCGGCTCTTCCCAAGGAGGCTCGCTTCCCAGCGTACTGTGCACTTGGCTTCCAGCCGAGGGCGCCCCGCGCTCCTACAGGTCTTGGCTCAGGGGCTGCTTCCCCTGAGCTGGGGCTGTGGGCGGGAGCCCAGACACGCAGGGGCACGCCCCAACCACCTGCACACGTCTCTGCTGGGGAGGAGAGCCCTATGGAAATGACGTCTGTTAGGCACCTTCTGGGCGCTCACGGAGTCAGCCTCCGGGTGTGTGGGGCTGCAGACCACAGCCAGGGGCCCTGGGAGCCTGGTGCTCTCCGTGCCCTGCTGAGTTTGGGCGGCCAAGGAACCGCTGGAGCAGCCCTGACGTTGCCATCCCCTTCCCTGTGACAGAGCTCTCACTGCTGGAGCCCTTGGCAGTGTGCAACCCACTGGTCCCTAAGCCCTCCCCAAGGACGCCTGGGGACTAGGTGCAAAGCTAAGGCAAGCGTGGAGCTGAGGCCAGGAAGGCACCAGGAGCGTCTCCCATTCTCGCTAGCCTGCTCCTTCCTGGTCAGGAAGCCTAGCAGCGAGGCAAGACTGGGCAAGGCTCGGCCAGGGCAGAGCAGCCTCACGGCAGGAACTCTGCCAGATCGGGGCCTCTGAGCAGAGCTGGAGCTCTGCCGTACTGGAGGTGCACTCGGCTCCGCCCAAGCAGGGATTGCAGCTTCAGGCGGCCTGGCTCCCTCGGCTCTTCCCAAGGAGGCTCGCTTCCCCCCGTACTGTGCACTTGGCTTCCAGCCGAGGGCGCCCCGCGCTCCTACAGGTCTTGGCTCAGGGGCTGCTTCCCCTGAGCTGGGGCTGTGGGCGGGAGCCCAGACACGCAGGGGCACGCCCCACCACCTGCACACGTCTCTGCTGGGGAGGAGAGCGCTAGGGAAATGACATCTGTCAGGCACCTTCTGGGTGCCCACGGAGTCAGACTCCGGGTGCGTGGGGCTGCAGACCACAGCCAGGGGCCCTGAGAGCCTGGTGCTCTCCGTGCCCTACTGAGTCTGGGCAGCCAAGGAACCGCTGGAACAGCCCTGACGTTGCCCTCCCCTTCCCTGTGACAGAGCTCTCACTGCTGGAGCCCTTGGCAGTGTGCAACCCACCGGCCCCTAAGCCCTCTGCAAGAACGCCTGGGGACTAGGTGCAAAGCTAAGGCAGGCGTGGAGCTGAGGCCAGGAAGGCGCCAGGAGCGTCTCCCATTCTCGCTAGCCTGCTCCTTCCTGGTCAGGAATCCTAGCAGGGAGGCAATTCTGGGGAAGGCTCGGTCAGGGCAGAGCAGCCTCCCGCAAGGAACTTTACTAGATCCGGCCTCTGAGCAGAGCTGGAGCTCTGCCGTACTGGAGGCGCACTCGGCTTCGCCCAAGCAGGGATTGCAGCTGCAAGCGGCTTGGCTCCCTCGACTCTTCCCAAGGAGGCTCGCTTCCCCGCGTACTGTGCACTTGGTTTGCAGGCAGGGACGCCCCGCGCTGCCTGCAGGTCTTGGCTCAGGGGCTGCTTCCCCTGAGCTGGGGCTGAGGGCGGGAGCCCAGACACGCAGGGGCAGGCCCCAACCACCTGCACACGTCTCTGCTGGGGAGGAGAACACTAGGGAAATGACGTCTGTCAGGCACCTTCTGGGCGCTCACGGAGGGAGGCTCCGGGTGTGTGGGGCTGCAGACCACAGCCAGGGGCTCTGGGAGCCTGGTGCTCTCCGTTCTGTGCTGAGTCTGGGCGGTCAAGCAACCGCTGGAGCAGCCTTGCAGTTGCCTTCCCCTTCCCTGTGACAGAGCTCTCACTGCTGGAGCCGTTGGCAGTGTGCAACCCACCGGCCCCTAAGCCCTCTGCAAGGACGCCTGGGGACTAGGTGCAAAGGCAAGGCAGGAGTGGAGCTGGGGCCAGGAAGGCGACAGGAGCGTCTCCCAGTCTCGCGCAGCCTGCTCCTTCCTGGGCAGGAAGTCTAGCAGCGAGGCAAGTCTGGGAAAGGCTCGCCCAGAGCAGAGCAGCCTCACGCCAGGAACTCTGCCAGATTGGGCCTCTGAGCAGAGCTGGAGCTCTGCCGTACTGGAGGCGCACTCGGCTCCGCCCAAGCAGGGATTGCAGCTTCAGGCGGCTTGGCTGCCTCGGCTCTTCCCAAGGAGGCTCGCTTCCCAGCGTACTGTGCACTTGGCTTCCAGCCGAGGGCGCCCCGCGCTCCTACAGGTCTTGGCTCAGGGGCTGCTTCCCCTGAGCTGGGGCTGTGGGCGGGAGCCCAGACACGCAGGGGCAGGCCCCAACCACCTGCACACGTCTCTGCTGGGGAGGAGAGCCCTATGGAAATGACGTCTGTTAGGCACCTTCTGGGCGCTCACAGAGTCAGCCTCCGGGTGTGTGGGGCTGCAGACCACAGCCAGGGGCCCTGGGAGCCTGGTGCTCTCCGTGCCCTGCTGAGTTTGGGCGGCCAAGGAACCGCTGGAGCAGCCCTGACGTTGCCATCCCCTTCCCTGTGACAGAGCTCTCACTGCTGGAGCCCTTGGCAGTGTGCAACCCACCGGTCCCTAAGCCCTCCCCAAGGACGCCTGGGGACTAGGTGCAAAGCTAAGGCAAGCGTGGAGCTGAGGCCAGGAAGGCACCAGGAGCGTCTCCCATTCTCGCTAGCCTGCTCCTTCCTGGTCAGGAAGCCTAGCAGCGAGGCAAGACTGGGCAAGGCTCGGCCAGGGCAGAGTAGCCTCACGGCAGGAACTCTGCCAGATCGGGGCCTCTGAGCAGAGCTGGAGCTCTGCCGTACTGGAGGTGCACTCGGCTCCGCCCAAGCAGGGATTGCAGCTTCAGGCGGCCTGGCTCCCTCGGCTCTTCCCAAGGAGGCTCGCTTCCCCGCGTACTGTGCACTTGGCTTCCAGCCGAGGGCGCCCCGCGCTCCTACAGGTCTTGGCTCAGGGGCTGCTTCCCCTGAGCTGGGGCTGTGGGCGGGAGCCCAGACACGCAGGGGCACGCCCCACCACCTGCACACGTCTCTGCTGGGGAGGAGAGCGCTAGGGAAATGACATCTGTCAGGCACCTTCTGGGTGCCCACGGAGTCAGACTCCGGGTGCGTGGGGCTGCAGACCACAGCCAGGGGCCCTGAGAGCCTGGTGCTCTCCGTGCCCTACTGAGTCTGGGCAGCCAAGGAACCGCTGGAACAGCCCTGACGTTGCCCTCCCCTTCCCTGTGACAGAGCTCTCACTGCTGGAGCCCTTGGCAGTGTGCAACCCACCGGCCCCTAAGCCCTCTGCAAGAACGCCTGGGGACTAGGTGCAAAGCTAAGGCAGGCGTGGAGCTGAGGCCAGGAAGGCGCCAGGAGCGTCTCCCATTCTCGCTAGCCTGCTCCTTCCTGGTCAGGAATCCTAGCAGGGAGGCAATTCTGGGGAAGGCTCGGTCAGGGCAGAGCAGCCTCCCGCAAGGAACTTTACTAGATCCGGCCTCTGAGCAGAGCTGGAGCTCTGCCGTACTGGAGGCGCACTCGCCTTCGCCCAAGCAGGGATTACAGCTGCAAGCGGCTTGGCTCCCTCGACTCTTCCCAAGGAGGCTCGCTTCCCCGCGTACTGTGCACTTGGTTTGCAGGCAGGGACGCCCCGCGCTGCCTGCAGGTCTTGGCTCAGGGGCTGCTTCCCCTGAGCTGGGGCTGAGGGCGGGAGCCCAGACACGCAGGGGCAGGCCCCAACCACCTGCACACGTCTCTGCTGGGGAGGAGAACACTAGGGAAATGACGTCTGTCAGGCACCTTCTGGGCGCTCACGGAGGGAGGCTCCGGGTGTGTGGGGCTGCAGACCACAGCCAGGGGCTCTGGGAGCCTGGTGCTCTCCGTTCTGTGCTGAGTCTGGGCGGTCAAGCAACCGCTGGAGCAGCCTTGCAGTTGCCTTCCCCTTCCCTGTGACAGAGCTCTCACTGCTGGAGCCGTTGGCAGTGTGCAACCCACCGGCCCCTAAGCCCTCTGCAAGGACGCCTGGGGACTAGGTGCAAAGGCAAGGCAGGAGTGGAGCTGGGGCCAGGAAGGCGACAGGAGCGTCTCCCAGTCTCGCGCAGCCTGCTCCTTCCTGGGCAGGAAGTCTAGCAGCGAGGCAAGTCTGGGAAAGGCTCGCCCAGAGCAGAGCAGCCTCACGCCAGGAACTCTGCCAGATTGGGCCTCTGAGCAGAGCTGGAGCTCTGCCGTACTGGAGGCGCACTCGGCTCCGCCCAAGCAGGGATTGCAGCTTCAGGCGGCTTGGCTGCCTCGGCTCTTCCCAAGGAGGCTCGCTTCCCAGCGTACTGTGCACTTGGCTTCCAGCCGAGGGCGCCCCGCGCTCCTACAGGTCTTGGCTCAGGGGCTGCTTCCCCTGAGCTGGGGCTGTGGGCGGGAGCCCAGACACGCAGGGGCAGGTCCCAACCACCTGCACACGTCTCTGCTGGGGAGGAGAGCCCTATGGAAATGACGTCTGTTAGGCACCTTCTGGGCGCTCACGGAGTCAGCCTCCGGGTGTGTGGGGCTGCAGACCACAGCCAGGGGCCCTGGGAGCCTGGTGCTCTCCGTGCCCTGCTGAGTTTGGGCGGCCAAGGAACCGCTGGAGCAGCCCTGACGTTGCCATCCCCTTCCCTGTGACAGAGCTCTCACTGCTGGAGCCCTTGGCAGTGTGCAACCCACCGGTCCCTAAGCCCTCCCCAAGGACGCCTGGGGACTAGGTGCAAAGCTAAGGCAAGCGTGGAGCTGAGGCCAGGAAGGCACCAGGAGCGTCTCCCATTCTCGCTAGCCTGCTCCTTCCTGGTCAGGAAGCCTAGCAGCGAGGCAAGACTGGGCAAGGCTCGGCCAGGGCAGAGCAGCCTCACGGCAGGAACTCTGCCAGATCGGGGCCTCTGAGCAGAGCTGGAGCTCTGCCGTACTGGAGGTGCACTCGGCTCCGCCCAAGCAGGGATTGCAGCTTCAGGCGGCCTGGCTCCCTCGGCTCTTCCCAAGGAGGCTCGCTTCCCCGCGTACTGTGCACTTGGCTTCCAGCCGAGGGCGCCCCGCGCTCCTACAGGTCTTGGCTCAGGGGCTGCTTCCCCTGAGCTGGGGCTGTGGGCGGGAGCCCAGACACGCAGGGGCACGCCCCACCACCTGCACACGTCTCTGCTGGGGAGGAGAGCGCTAGGGAAATGACGTCTGTCAGGCACCTTCTGGGTGCCCACGGAGTCAGACTCCGGGTGCGTGGGGCTGCAGACCACAGCCAGGGGCCCTGAGAGCCTGGTGCTTTCCGTGCCCTACTGAGTCTGGGCAGCCAAGGAACCGCTGGAACAGCCCTGACGTTGCCCTCCCCTTCCCTGTGACAGAGCTCTCACTGCTGGAGCCCTTGGCAGTGTGCAACCCACCGGCCCCTAAGCCCTCTGCAAGAACGCCTGGGGACTAGGTGCAAAGCTAAGGCAGGCGTGGAGCTGAGGCCAGGAAGGCGCCAGGAGCATCTCCCATTCTCGCTAGCCTGCTCCTTCCTGGTCAGGAATCCTAGCAGGGAGGCAAGTCTGGGGAAGGCTCGGTCAGGGCAGAGCAGCCTCCCGCAAGGAACTTTACTAGATCCGGCCTCTGAGCAGAGCTGGAGCTCTGCCGTACTGGAGGCGCACTCGGCTTCCCCCAAGCAGGGATTGCAGCTGCAAGCGGCTTGGCTCCCTCGACTCTTCCCAAGGAGGCTCGCTTCCCCGCGTACTGTGCACTTGGTTTGCAGGCAGGGACGCCCCGCGCTGCCTGCAGGTCTTGGCTCAGGGGCTGCTTCCCCTGAGCTGGGGCTGAGGGCGGGAGCCCAGACACGCAGGGGCAGGCCCCAACCACCTGCACACGTCTCTGCTGGGGAGGAGAACATTAGGGAAATGACGTCTGTCAGGCACCTTCTGGGCGCTCACGGAGGGAGGCTCCGGGTGTGTGGGGCTGCAGACCACAGCCAGGGGCCCTGGGAGCCTGGTGCTCTCCGTTCTGTGCTGAGTATGGGCGGTCAAGCAACCGCTGGAGCAGCCTTGCAGTTGCCTTCCCCTTCCCTGTGACAGAGCTCTCACTGCTGGAGCCGTTGGCAGTGTGCAACCCACCGGTCCCTAAGCCCTCTGCAAGGACGCCTGGGGACTAGGTGCAAAGGCAAGGCAGGAGTGGAGCTGGGGCCAGGAAGGCGACAGGAGCGTCTCCCAGTCTCGCGCAGCCTGCTCCTTCCTGGGCAGGAAGTCTAGCAGCGAGGCAAGTCTGGGAAAGGCTCGCCCAGACCAGAGCAGCCTCACGCCAGGAACTCTGCCAGATTGGGCCTCTGAGCAGAGCTGGAGCTCTGCCGTACTGGAGGCGCACTCGGCTCCGCCCAAGCAGGGATTGCAGCTTCAGGCGGCTTGGCTCCCTCGGCTCTTCCCAAGGAGGCTCGCTTCCCCGCGTACTGTGCACTTGGCTTCCAGCCGAGGGCGCCCCGCGCTCCTACAGGTCTTGGCTCAGGGGCTGCTTCCCCTGAGCTGGGGCTGTGGGCGGGAGCCCAGACACGCAGGGGCACGCCCCACTACCTGCACACGTCTCTGCTGGGGAGGAGAGCGCTAGGGAAATGTTGTCTGTCAGGCACCTTCTGGGCGCCCAGGGAGTCAGCCTCCCGGTGTGTGGGGCTGCAGACCACAGCCAGGTGACCTATGAGCCTTGTGTTCTCCGTGCGGTGCTGAGTCTGGCCGGCCATTAAACCGCTGGAGGAGCCCTGCAGTTGCCCTCCCCTTCCCTCTTATAGAGCCTTCACTGCTGGAGCGCTTGGCAGTGTGCAACCCACCGGCCCTTCAGCCCTCCCCAAGGACGCCTGGGGACTAGGTGCAAAAGCAAGGCAGGAGTGGAGCTGAGGCCAGGAAAGCGCCAGCAGCGTCTCCCAGTCTCATTCAGCCTGCTCCATCCTGGTCAGGAAGCCTAGCAGCGAGGCAAGTCTGGGCAAGGCTCGGCCAGGGCAGAGCAGCCTCACGCAGGAACTCTGCCAGATTGGGCCTCTGAGCAGAGCTGGAGCTCTGCCGTACTGGAGGCTCACTGGGCTCCGCCCAAGAAGTGATTGCAGCTGCACGGAGCTGGGCTGCCTCCTCTTCCCCAGAGAAGGCTCGCTTCCCGCATGCTGTGCACTAGCCTTCCAGGCGGGGGCGCCCCGTGCCTACTGCAGGTCTTGGCTCAGGGGGTGCTTCCCCTGAGCTGGGGCTGTGGGCGGGAGCCCAGACACGCAGGTGCAGGCCCCAACCACCTGGCCATGTCTCTGCTGTGGAGGAGAGCCCTAGGGAAATGACGTCTGTCAGGCACCTTCTGGGCGCTCACGGAGTCAGCCTCCGGGTGTGTGGGGCTGCAGACCACAGCCAGGCGCCTTGGGAGCCTGGTGCTCTGTGTGCCCTGCTGAGTCTGGGCGGCCAAGGAACCGCTGGAGCAGCCCTGACGTTGCCCTCCCCTTCCCTGTGACAGAGCTCTCACTGCTGGACCCCTTGGCGGCGTGCAACCCACCGGCCCCTAAGCCCTCTGCGAGGACGCCTGGAGACTAGGTGCAAAGCTAAGGCAGGCGTGGAGCTGAGGCCAGGAAGGCGGCAGGAGCGTCTCCCATTCTCGCTAGCCTGCTCCTTCCTGGTCAGGAAGCCTAGCAGCGAGGCAAGTCTGGGCAAGGCTCGGCCAGGGCAGAGCAGCCTCACGCCAGGAACACTGCCAGATCGGGGCCTCTGAGCAGAGCAGGAGCTCTGCCGTACTGGAGGGAAACTCGGCTCCGGCCAAGAATTGATTGCAGCCGCACGCAGCTGCGCTGCGTCCCCTTCCCCCGAGGAGGCTCGCTTCCCGTATGCTGTGCAAGAGGCTTCCAGGCGGGGGCGCCGCGCGCCTCCTACAGGTCTTGGCTCAGCGGCAGCTTGCCCTGAGCTGGGGCTGTGGGAGGGAGCCCAGACACGCAGGGGCAGGCCCCACCACCTGCACACGTCTCTGCTGGGGAGGAGAGCGCTAGGGAAATGACGTCTGTCAGGCAACTTCTGGGCGCCCACGGAGTCAACCTCCAGGTGTGTGGGGCTGCAGACAACAGCCAGGGGACCTGTGAGCCTGGTGCTCTCCGTGCGGCACTGAGTCTGGGCGGCCAAGCAACCGCTGGAGGAGCCCTGCAGTTGCCCTCCCCTTCCCTCTAATAGAGCCCTCACTGCTGGAGCGCTTGCCAGTGTGCAACCCACCGGCCCCTAAGCCCTCCCCAAGGACGCCTGGGGCCTGGGTGCAAAGGCAAGGCAGGAGTGGAGCTGAGGCCAGGAAGGCGCCAGTGGCCTCTCCCAGCATCGCACAGCCTGCTCCTTCCTGGGCAGCAAGCCTAGCAGCGAGGCAAGCCTGGGCAAGTGTCGCACTGGGCAGAGCAGCCTCGCGCAAGGAACTTTACTAGATCCGGCCTCTGAGCAGAGCTGGAGCTCTGCCGTATTGGAGGCGCACTCGGCTCCGCCCAAGCAGCGATTGCAGCTGCACGCGGCTTGGCTCCCTCGACTCTTCCCAAGGAGGCTCGCTTCCCCGCGTACTGTGCACTTGGTTTGCAGGCAGGGACGCCCCGCGCCTCCTGCAGGTCTTGGATCAGGGGCTGCTTCCCCTGAGCTGGGGCTGTGGGCGGGAGCCCAGACACGCAGGGGCACGCCCCACCACCTGCACACGTCTCTGCTGGCGAGGAGAGCGCTAGGGCAATGACGTCTGTCAGGCACATTCTGGGCGCCCACGGAGTCAGGCTCCGGGTGTGTGGGGCTGAAGACCACAGCCAGGGGAACTGTGAGCCTGGTGCTCTCCGTGCGGCACTGAGTCTGGGCGGCCATACAACCGCTGGTGGAGCCCTGCAGTTGCCCTCCCCGTCCCTCTAATAGAGCCTTCACTGCTGGAGCGCTTGGCAGTGTGCAACCCACCGGCCCTTAAGCCCTCCCCAAGGACGCCTGGGGACTAGGTGCAAAGGCAAGGCAGGCGTGGAGCTGAGGCCAGGAAAGCGCCAGCAGCGTCTCCCAGTCTCATTCAGCCTGCTCCATCCTGGTCAGGAAGCCTAACAGCGAGGCATTTCTGGGCAAGGCTCGCCCAGGGCAGAGCATCCTCTCGCCAGGAACTCTGCCAGATTGGGCCTCTGAGCAGAGCTGGAGCTCTGCCGTACTGGAGGCTCACTGGGCTCCGCCCAAGAAGTGATTGCAGCTGCACGGAGCTGGGCTGCCTCCTCTTCCCCAGAGAAGGCTCGCTTCCCGCATGCTGTGCCCTAGCCTTCCAGGAGGGGGCGCCCCGCGCCTCCTGCAGGTCTTGGCTCAGGGGCTGCTTGCCCTGAGCTGGGGCTGTGGGAGGGAGCCCAGACACGCAGGGGCAGGCCCCACCACCTGCACACGTCTCTGCTGGGGAGAAGAGCACTAGGGAAATGACGTCTGGTAGGCACCTTCTGGGCGCTCACGGAGTCAGCCTCTGGGTGTGTGGGGCTGCAGACCAGAGCCAGAGGCCCTGGGAGCCTGGTGCTCTCCGTGCCCTGCTGAGTCTGGCCGGCCAAGGAACCGCTGGAGCAGCCCTGACGTTGCCCTCCCCTTCCCTGTGACAGAGCTCTCACTGCTGTACCCCTTGGCAGTGTGCAACCCACCGGCCCCTAAGCCCTCTGCAAGGACGCCTGGCGACTAGGTGCAAAGCTAAGGCAGGCGTGGAGCTGAGGCCAGGAAGGCCCCAGGAGCGTCTCCCATTCTCGCTAGCCTGCTCCTTCCTGGTCAGGAAGCCTAGCAGCGAGGCAAGTCTGGGCAAGGCTCGGCCAGGGCAGAGCAGCCTCACGCCAGGAACTCTGCCAGATCTGGGCCTCTGAGCAGAGCTGGAGCTCTGCCGTACTGGAGGCAAACTCGGCTCCGGCCAAGAAGTGATTGCAGCCGCACGCAGCTGGGCTGTGTCCTCTTCCCCCGCAGAGGCTCGCTTCCCATATGCTGTGCACGAGGCTTCCAGGCGGGGGCGCCGCGCGCCTCCTACAGGTCTTGGCTCAGTGGCAGCTTGCCCTGAGCTGGGGCTGTGGGAGGGAGCCCAGACACGCAGGGGCAGGCCCCACCACCTGCACACGTCTCTGCTGGGGAGAAGAGCACTAGGGAAATGACGTCTGGTAGGCACCTTCTGGGCGCTCACGGAGTCAGCCTCTGGGTGTGTGGGGCTGCAGACCAGAGCCAGAGGCCCTGGGAGCCTGGTGCTCTCCGTGCCCTGCTGAGTCTGGCCGGCCAAGGAACCGCTGGAGCAGCCCTGACGTTGCCCTCCCCTTCCCTGTGACAGAGCTCTCACTGCTGGACCCCTTGGCAGTGTGCAACCCACCGGCCCCTAAGCCCTCTGCAAGGACGCCTGGCGACTAGGTGCAAAGCTAAGGCAGGCGTGGAGCTGAGGCCAGGAAGGCCCCAGGAGCGTCTCCCATTCTCGCTAGCCTGCTCCTTCCTGGTCAGGAAGCCTAGCAGCGAGGCAAGTCTGGGCAAGGCTCGGCCAGGGCAGAGCAGCCTCACGCCAGGAACTCTGCCAGATCTGGGCCTCTGAGCAGAGCTGGAGCTCTGCCGTACTGGAGGCAAACTCGGCTCCGGCCAAGAAGTGATTGCAGCCGCACGCAGCTGGGCTGTGTCCTCTTCCCCCGCAGAGGCTCGCTTCCCATATGCTGTGCACGAGGCTTCCAGGCGGGGGCGCCGCGCGCCTCCTACAGGTCTTGGCTCAGTGGCAGCTTGCCCTGAGCTGGGGCTGTGGGAGGGAGCCCAGACACGCAGGGGCAGGCCCCACCACCTGCACACGTCTCTGCTGGGGAGGAGAGCGCTAGGGAAATGACGTCTGTCAGGCAACTTCTGGGCGCCCACGGAGTCAGCCTCCAGGCGTATGGGGCTGCAGACCACAGCCCAGGGACCTGTGAGCCTTGTGTTCTGAGTGCGGCCCTGAGTCTGGGCGGCCATTCAAACGCTGGAGGAGCCCTGCAGTTACCCTCCCCTTCCCTCTTATAGAGCCTTCACTGCTGAGCGCTTGGCAGTGTGCAACCCACCGGCCCTTAAGCCCTCCCCAAGGACGCCTGGGGATTAGGTGCAAAAGCAAGGCAGGAGTGGAGCTGAGGCCAGGAAAGCGCCAGCAGCGTCTCCCAGTCTCATTCAGCCTGCTCCATCCTGGTCAGGAAGCCTAACAGCGAGGCATTTCTGGGCAAGGCTCGCCCAGGGAAGAGCATCTTCTCGCCAGGAACTCTGCCAGATTGGGCCTCTGAGCAGAGCTGGAGCTCTGCCGTACTGGAGGCTCACTCGGCTCCGCCCAAGCAGGGAATGCAGCTTCAGGCGGCTTGGCTCCCTCGACTCTTCCCAAGGAGGCTCGCTTCCCCGCGTACTGTGCACTTGGTTTGCAGGCAGGGACGCCCCGCGCCTCCTGCAGGTCTTGGCTCAGGGGCTGCTTCCCCTGAGCTGGGGCTGTGGGAGGGAGCCCAGACACGCAGGGGCACGCCCCACCACCTGCACACGTCTCTGCTGGCGAGGAGAGCGCTAGGGCAATGACGTCTCTCAGGCAACTTCTGGGAGCCCAGGGAGTCAGCCTCCGGGTGTGTGGGGCTGCAGACCACAGCCAGGGGACCTGTGAGCCTGGTGCTCTCCGTGCGGCACTGAGTCTGGGCGGCCATACAACCGCTGGAGGAGCCCTGCAGTTGCCCTCCCCGTCCCTCTAATAGAGCCTTCACTGCTGGAGCGCTTGGCAGTGTGCAACCCACCGGCCCTTAAGCCCTCCCCAAGGACGCCTGGGGACTAGGTGCAAAGGCAAGGCAGGAGTGGAGCTGAGGCCAGGAAAGCGCCAGCAGCGTCTCCCAGTCTCATTCAGCCTGCTCCATCCTGGTCAGGAAGCCTAACAGCGAGGCAAGTCTGGGCAAGGCTCGCCCAGGGCAGAGCAGCCTCACGCCAGGAACTCTGCCAGATTGGGCCTCTGAGCAGAGCTGGAGCTCTGCAGTACTGGAGTTACACTGGGCTCCGCCCAAGAAGTGATTGCAGCTGCACGGAGCTGGGCTGCCTCCTCTTCCCCAGAGGAGGCTCGCTTCCTGCATGCTGTGCACTAGCCTTCCAGGCGGGGGCGCCCCGCGCCTCCTGCAGGTCTTGGCTCAGGGGCTGCTTCCCCTGAGCTGGGGCTGTGGGCGGCAGCCCAGACACGCAGGGGCAGGCCCCAACCACCTGCACACGTCTCTGCTGGGGAGGAGAGCACTAGGGAAATGACGTCTGGTAGGCACCTTCTGGGCGCTCACGGAGTCAGCCTCCGGGTGTGTGGGGCTGCAGACCACAGCCAGGGGCCCTGGGAGCCTGGTGCTCTCCGTGGTGTGCTGAGTCTGGGCGGTCAAGCAACCGCTGGAGCAGCCTTGCAGTTGCCTTCCCCTTCCCTGTGACAGAGCTCTCACGGCTGGGAAGCTTGGCAGCGTGCAACCCACCCGTCCCTAAGCCCTCCACACGGTCCTCGGGGACTAGATGCAAAGGCAAGGCAGGAGTCGAGCTGAGGCCAGGAAGGCGCCAGGAGCGTCTGCCTGTCTCGCGCAGCCTGCTCCTTCCTGGGCAGGAAGCCTAGCAGCGAGGCAAGTCTGGGCAATTCTCTTCCAGAGCAGAGCAGCCTCACGCCAGGAACTCTGCCAGATTGGGCCTCTGAGCAGAGCTGGAGCTCTGCCGTACTGGAGGCGCACTTGGCTCCGCCCAAGCAGGGATTGCAGCTTCAGGCGGCTTGGCTCCCTCGGCTCTTCCCAAGGAGGCTCGCTTCCCCGCGTACTGTGCACTTGGCTTCCAGCCGAGGGCGCCCCCCCCGCTCCTGAGCTGGGGCTGTGGGCGGCAGCCCAGACACGCAGGGGCAGGCCCCACCACCTGCACACGTCTTTGCTGGGGAGGAGAGCGCTAGGGAAATGACGTCTGTTAGGCACCTTTTGGGCGCTCACGGTCAGCCTCCGGGTGTGTGGGGCTGCAGACCTCAGCCAGGGGCCCTGGGAGCCTGGTGCTCTCCGTGCCCTGCTGAGTCTGGGAGGCCAAGGAACCGCTGGAGCAGCCCTGACGTTGCCCTTCCTTTCCCTCTGACAGAGCTCGTACTGCTGGAGCCCTTGGCTTTGTGGCACTCACTAGCCCCTAACCGCGACCCCAAACCACGAACTCGACCCTACCTCAAAACCCTATATCCCGAACCCGGAAACCAAATCCCGAGCTCCAGTCTCCAAACCGTGAACCTGAACCCTAACCCAACCCCGAGCCCGAACACCGACCCCTGAACCCCAAACACAATTTCCAGTCTCTAAACCGAAATCCCAAAGCGCGAACCTCTAACCCCAAGCCGAACCCCATACCCCAAACCCCAAGCCCATAATCAGAAACAGAAACCCCAAAATCCGAACCCTAAACCCCTAACCCGAACACCAAACCGTGTACCCCAACCCATATACCGAATCCAAATCTCAAACCCCAAGGACCGAACTCCCAACCTGAAGCACGATTCCCTAACCTAAACCCCTACCTGAACCCCTAATCCAAACCCGAAAACCAAGCACCAAACCTCTAACCCATAACCTGAACTGCGAACCGCGACCTGAAAACACCAACCTCAATCACTATCCCCTAACCTGAACAGCGAACCCCTAAGCCCAACCCCAATCCATGAATCCCGAACCTCGAACCCCATACCCCAAACCCCAAAGCCCGACGCCAAACCCAAACCGCTAACCCCTAAACTGAATCGAAACCCCAAAACCTAAACCCCAGACCCCAAACTCCTAACCCATACCCCAAAGTCCAAACTGCAAATCCCTAACCGCATACCCCAAACAACGAACCACGTACCCCAAACCCCGAACCACATACCCCAAACATGGAACCCGAACCCCAAACCCCATACCCTGAATCCGAACCCCTATCCCAACTGCAAAATCCAAACCCTGAACCGGGAACCCCAAACCCCTAACCCGAACCGTGAACCCCTAACCCTAACCCGAACCCGAACCCTAACCCGAGCCCCAAACCCCAAACCCAAACCCCGACCCCCATACCCCAAACCGCAAACACCGAACCACGTAGCCCAAACCCCGAATCCATAACTCGAACCCGAACCCCAAATCCGGAACCCAAACCCCGAACCCCAAACCGCTAACCCGAACCCCAAACCTAAACCCAAACCCAAACCGCACACCCCTAATCCCTTACCGGAACCGCAAACCCCTAAACCGAACCCTAAACCCTGAACCCAAACCCCTAACCTGTACCCCACACCCCACACCCCGACCATAACCCCAAACCCCTAACCCGAATCGCAAACCCCTATCCCGAACCCCAGAGTCCAACCGCGAGCACCAAAACTGAACCCTAAAACCCGAAACCCAAACCCCAAAACCCAAACCCCAAAACCCAAACTCCAAACCCCTAACCCGAACCCCAAACCCCTAACCGGAACCCCTATCCTCAAACCCCAAACCGCACACCCCAAACCCCTAAGCCGAACCCCGAACCGCCAACCCCTAACTCCTAACCCAAACAGCGAAACTCTAAACTGCACCTCACACCCCCAACCCCAAACCGTGAACCCAAACCCCCGAACCCCAAACCCCAAACCTCTAATCTCGGCCCCCAAACCACAAACCTCACATACTGAACCCCTAATCGGAACCCCGAACCCCAATCCCCGAACCCCAAACCCCTAATCCCTAACCCGAACCACGAAGACATAAACTGAACCCAAAACCCCCAATCCCCAACCCTGAACCCAAACCCCAAACCCATAACAGGAACCCCAAACCGCGAACCCCTGACCAAATTCCAAACTCCAAACCCCAAACCCCTAAACCTTAACCTAAACCGCGAACCCCTAACCCGAACCGAGAACCCCTAACCTGATCCCCATACCCCAAACCCCAAACCCTTAACCCGATCCTCAAATCCCAAACCCGAACCGCGAACCCCTAACCCGAACCCCAAATCCCAAACCCCTAAGCTGGACCTTGACCCCCTAATCGGAACCCCAAACCCCAAACTAGAGCCGCGAAGCCCTAACCCCAAACCCTGAACTCCAAACCCCAAACACGAACCGCGTACCGCAAACCCGAACCCTGAACTCTAACCCGAACCTGAATCCAAACCCTAAGGAGAGAGGGGATTCCCTGAACCCGAACTCTGAACCTGAACCCTAACAAGTTGAGGGGATGCCGGAACCCTAACCCTAACCCTCACAATAAAACTCTAAAATAAAAAGAAACATTTCTGGCCTAAGCCCCGCCCCTTGCGGTCCCCCACCCGCTAAAAGCGGAAGAGACAAACCTGAACTTGAACTTCTAACCCAAAGAGCCAGATTGCCTGTTTACTTAGCCGCCCACCTAACCGCTATGCTACTCAGGCTCGCTAGGTTTTGCGTTGCTCCCAGGCACCCTTCAAGCCTCGGCCCGCCAGGGCAGGCTAATAAAGAACTATGGGCCCTATTAGTGCTCACTTTAAGCTGTATCCCTAACGCTAATGCCAACCCTAACCGTAACCTGAACCCTGACCCTGACCCTGACCTGAACCCTAACCCGAATCCAAACTCTAAGAAGAGGGGGGGTCCCCGAATTCTAACCCTAACCCCGAACCCGAACCTGAACCCTAACAAGTGGGGGGGTTGCCCAAACCCTAACCCTAAACGTAACAGTAAACCTGTAAAATAAAAATAAGCTTTTCTGGTTTAAGCCCCATGTCTTGCAGTCCCCTGCCCCCTAAAAGCAAGAGGACTACACGGGGGATTTGAACTCCTGACTTACAGGCCATAGTCTGCCTGCCTAAAGGCCCGCCTAACCGCTATGCTACAGAGGCTTGCTGCTTCTGACAGGGCTCCCGCAGCCTCTTCAAGCCTCGGCCCCCCAGGGCAGGCTAATAAAGAACTATGGGCCCTATTAGCGCTCACTTTAAGCTGTAACCCTAACCCTAATGCCAACCCTAACCTGAACCCTAACCCAAACCTGAACTCTAAGAAGAGGGGGGTTCCCCGAATTCTAACCCTAACCCCGAACCACAACAAGTTGGGGGGTTGCCCGAACCCTAACCCTAAGCTTAACAATAAACCTCTAAACTAAAAATAAACTTTTCTGGTCGAAGCCCCGCCTCTTGCGGTCCCCCGCCCCCCAAGAGCAAAAGGGCTAATCTGGGGACTTGAACTCCTGACTTATAGACCATAGTCTGCCTGACTACGAGCCCGCCTAACCGCTTCACTACAGAGGCTGGCTGCTTCTCATAGAGCTCCCGGGCCCTCTTCAAGCCTCTGCCCGCCAGGGTCTGGTTCTATAGAATATCATGGCTGTCCTAGGTCATCTTTGCTTTCTGTGGTCATCGTTTTATCCCTAAATCATAGACAGATCAGCTGAGAAAAAGCGTGGATTGTCTCGGTGGGGTGGATTCGCTTGTCCTTGTGTTTCACCCGGAGGCAGGCGCGGTCCCGCGGGCTGTCCTGGAAGGGGGCGTGGGGGTGGGGCGCACCGTGCGCGCGGCGGGGGCGGGGCGAACCTGGGCGGGTCTGGGGCGGGGTGAACGTGGCGGCGCGTCGGGGCCAGGGGTTCCGGGTTGTGCTCTCAGGGCTCGCCATTGCAGCTGGGAATGCTCGTTTCGTGGGCTCCTGGGTCCCCGTCGATCGGCATCCAGCGAGCAGAGCGGAGGGCTGTGGACCACAGGTAAGGGAACTCGGACTCGGCGGAGCAGGGAACCATGTATTCTGCCCTCTTTGCAGTCTCGGAGGCGACTAACACGGCAGTCGCAGAAAAGCCTCGCCTTTGGGGCCAAGGGTTTTACCGCTTTACCCCTTTGCATAAAGCTCAGACCCGCGCGGTTTTCCCAAGCAGCTTAGTGTATTGCTTCCTACAGGCCTGGAGAGGATACCAGGCAGGAAGGCCAGGGGTCTCCAGACAGGGAAAATAGACTGCAAGTGTCAGACGTTTTTTTCTCTCTCTGAAGAGGCAGGAGGAGACCAAAGAGTGTTGCATTTTTTTTTCTCCATCTTGATACAAATTTAAAAGGAGGTTTCTCAGAAGAGTCTGTGTTGCCATGACAACTCCTGGCTCCACCTGAATGTAACTTTTCTCAAACCTTGAACTAAGCAATGCCTTTTTCTTATGGAAATGTTTGTCTTAAGGTATGGAAATGTTAGTCTTAAGTTATGTTAATGTACTATTTACCCAAGGCTCTGTCTTCAGGTCAGTTCCCCCTAAAGGCTCAGAAACTTGACAAACCAGTCTGTTTACTCATACCTTGTTCTCTTAATCTATGTGAATGAAACTATATATTTGCTTGGAAATCTGCCTTTCTTCAAGATTCATGTCCATCATTTTATGGCCTGGGATGACTCATCTGCTGCCAATGTTATCTCAGTGCATGCTGTGGGTGAGGGGCCTGGTGCCATTCTCTGAGACATTGTCTTTCTTTCATTAGCAGACTGCTAGTGGCTGTATAACATCTGGCTAAAGACTAGCAGGGGCTCCTCTTTCTTCCCCCTTCTAATGTCTATGTCAGCAGCTCTCTCGATCTCTTTTATACTTTAATAAAACTTTTTAACAGAAAACCTCTGAGCCATCAAGCTTCGTCACTTGCCCTGGATTGAATTCTCCTCTGGAGGCCAAGAATGCTGGCATCTTTTGTGGTTTAGCAACCACCTTTCAGCCTTTTGTAATTCATATTGAATCTTCATTTCAGATTGAAGATGCATTCCACGGTATTGCCAACTGAAGTCTTCTCATCGCTATGGAGTATCTGTCCATGTCTTTAGGGTATTTTTCAGCAACCATGTATCATTTCCAGTGTGCCAGTCTTGTCATCCTCATTCCGTCCATAGCAAAGTCTTTTATTAATGTTGACATGATTGAAAGGGAATTGTTTAAATTCCTTTTCAGATTGTTATTTGCTGGTGTATACAGATAACACTGTGTCATCATTCATTTGTATCAGTTTGGACAGCTTGATAGTTGTCTTTAATTTCTTTAATTTCTCATAATTTAAGATGACCCTGGCTCATATATTTACAGTCTCACCCCTAGTCTCAGTCATTTCTTCAAAGAACTGTCCCTTTTTTTAACATTACATTATTTTTGACTATGCTGGGTCTTTATTGCTAGTTTGTCTAGTTGTAGTGAGCAGAGGCTACCCTCTAGTTGCTGTGCCATGGCTTCTCATTGCAGTGCTTTCTCTGTTTGCAGAACTTGGGCTCTGGAGCATGCAAACTTCAAGAGTTGTTCAAAGGCTTCGTTGTCCCTGGGCGTGTGGAATCTTCTACACAGGGTTTGAACCCGTGTTCCCTGCATCGGTAGGCAGATTCTTTACCACCGGGCCATCGGAGATGTTTCCTGTTCCCTTTTATTAGAGAATGATATTTAAAACATACATGGAGGAGCTCAATATGCTCAGCTGACAATGCATGGATATATATATATACATGTATTCCAGCTCACCTTTGAACATATGCAGTTAAAGGTAATTTGTGATGATGTCTCCAACCCGATCCGCCAGGACATGGACATTGTAACGTTTCCTTTTGTTTATCTGTAACTTTGCATTCCAGTGGTAAGATACCTGGCTTCCACCGCTTGTCATACACAGAATTCAGTGCTTGTCCCACGTGGTTACTGAGAAAAAACTGTCAGATTGTCTTTCAAAGGGGGCTCTGCGTGCATTGCACCAGTATCTTGAGGATGTTTTTGTATGCTAGTTTACTATCAGTATACCCTCTGTGGCCAGGTGTCTATTTCAGTCGCTACCAATTATGAATGGGCTTGTTTGCTCTAGTGTTCTTGGATAATGCGAGTACAGTTTCTTTGTCAGATATGCATTTTTTTTAGGAAAACAGTTTTATTTATTGTTGGCTGTGTTGCATCTTTGTGTGTGGGCTTTTCTCTAGTTTTGGTGAGCATGGGCCATAACTAGTGGTTTTCAGGCTTCTCACTGCAGTGTCTCTTCTTGTTGAGGGGCACAGGCTCACGGGCTTCAGTGGCTGCAGCATGTGAACTCGGCATCGTGCCTTCCAGGATCTAGAGCACAGGCTGGGCAATTGTGGCAGACGGGCTCCATAGGATGTGGGATCTTCCCATCCTAGGGATCGCACATGCATCTCCAGCACTGGCAGGTGGATTCTTTACTATGGAACCACCAGGGCATATTTTAGATTCTAGTTTTCCACACATGTATCTAGTGAAAGAGGCCAGGATCAAGAGGCATGGCAGCTGGGAATCCTCAGCCACAGCTCTGGTGTGCTATCCAAGCTCTGGGGCCTTTGGTGAGCAGCTCAGCTTCCCTGGGACTGTTTCCTCCCCTCAGAAATGCCCTGCTTTTGGGCTGCAGCCCACCAAGCTCCTCTGTCCCTGGGATTTCTGAGACCAGAGTACTGCAGGTGGTGCCATTTCCTTCTCTGCTGCTGCTGCTGCGTCACTTCAGTCGTGCCTGACTCTGCATGACCCCATAGACAGCAGCCTCCCAGGCTCCTCTGTCCCTGGGATTCTCCAGGCAAGAACACTGGAGTGGGTTGCCATGTGCTTCTCCAGTGCATGAAAGTGAAAAGTGAAAGTGAAGTCACTCAGTGAAGTCGTGTCTGACTCTTAGTGACCCCGGGGTTGCAGCCTACCAGGCTCCTCTGTCCATGGGATTCTCCAGGCAATGGTACCGGAGCGGCTGCCATTGCCATTTCCTTCTCTACAAGATAGCGTTTTGAAGATATTTTCTCCTGGATATTGCTTTTGATGAAGGAAGGGGGATCCCTTCCAGGGCTTGAGAGTGAGTTCTTGTCTGACACTGGGCAATGAGTTGTCTGAGGAGAGGAGTGCTGTCCAAGTGAGAGGCTTTATTGGGAAGGGCTGCCGGGGTGGAGGGCAGGAGGGTGAGGGAAACGGAGAGAACCACTCTGTCACGTGGCTCACAGTCTCAGGTTTTATGGTCATTGGGTTCATTTCTGGTTTGTCTCTTGCCAGGCATTCTGAACTGGGATCCTTCTTGGGGGCACACACATCACTCAGCCGAGATGGATTCCAGTGAAGTGGATCCTGGGAGGTTGGTAGGACCTCTGAACTGGAGCCTCCCATCACCTGACCTCTCCAGAATTCTGGTTGGTGGTAGCTTGTTCGTTCCTTGTTCCTTCCCAGGACCTCCTGTTGTAAGATGACTCCTGCAAGTGTTTTCTTTTCTCTGTCACCTGGCCAGGGTGGGTGGTCCGTGGTTCATTTAACCGTTTGTTTTTGGTTCTCTCGAGTAAGGTCCTCCACAGGGTAAATATATGAAATGATAAAAGGCAATGTTTTAAATAATTTATATTCATAATTTGGTAAGCTGGCTTTTTTTGTGTGTGTTAGACCTGATCACCAGACCAAAGGTCATGTAGAACTTTTGTAGTTTTCTAAAATTTCCATAGTATTTTAAATGGAGTTACATTGTTGCAAAGTTTGTGTTTCTGTTCATATTTTTTTAAACAGTTATTTCTTTTTAGTTGATTGATCATTGCTTTACAATATTGGTTTGATTTGTCATACATCCACATTAGATGTACCTATGTCCTCTTGCTCTTGAATCTCCCTCCCACTTCACACCCATTCCCACCTCTCTAGGTTACTACAGAGCCCCAGTTTGAGTTCCCTGAATCATACAGCAAATTCCCATTGGTTGTCTATTTACAAATGTTGGTGTACCTGCATCCATGCTGCTCTCTCCATTCCTCTCACCCTCTCCTTCTTGTTCCCCACCCTCGTCTGTAAGTCTGTTCTCCATGTCTGGATCTCCATTGCTGCTCTGTGAACAGACTTGTCAGTACCATCCTTCTAGATTCCATGTTTTTCTCTCTTTGACTGACTCCCTCCCCTTTATTAGAACAGACTCAAATGTGTTCCTTTTTATGGCTGCATTCCATACAGGCTCTGATTGTTCCTTAGCCATGTTTTGCGGAGGGTCACGGAGCTATTCTGCTCCATTTCAGTTTGGGCTTCCAGTCTGAGCGCTCGCAGCAGAGCTGCTTCTGGGTGAGCCCTCTGAGGTCTGTGAGCGCCGGGCTGCCCGCTCTGCTCTTGTGGCCCGCAGGGGGCGCCAAACCCCCCTCTGAGCCGCGGGCGCAGGGCGCTTTGCCTTTAGACTCTGCTCCGTGAGCAGCTGGCGGGAGCTTTGTCTCGTCAGGACCATCGGGGCTCAGGCTTCTGGATAACAGGGCTGCATCCAGGCTGAGAGGAGCAGGGATGCCTCAGTGCCCACCAGCAGGGAGGCGCTGCCAAAGCGAAAAATGAGGACCGAGTAGACGTTTCCTGTGTCCAGCTGAAGGCTGACTGGAGGTCGATCTCAGAGGACTCAGGGGGAAAGAGCTCCGTGTGCAAAACGGTGGGTTTTTAGTTAGATTTGCGTTAGATGATGTAGAGGATGAACACTGATGTTCTTCCGTGTAGGTGGCCGTTTCCCTGTCACTGTTTCTTGGGAAGACTGTCCTTTCCTCTTCGCTCGTTCCTGGTTTGATCTTCAGGAATTGACCATGTACATGTGGGTTCGTTTCTGGGCTCTCTATTCTCTCCTGGAGGCCATGTGTCTGTGTTCCTGCCAGTTCCTCACTGTGGGGGTCACTCCAGCTCCGTGATGTCGTTTGAAGAGGGATAGGAAGATGCCTCCGGCTGTGTTCCTCTTTCTCAGAGTCTTTTTGGCCGTTTAAGGTCCTGTTCAACATTAGCAGTCTAATATTAGGAATATTTCTATTTCTGTGAAAAATGCCATTGAATATCATTTTGTGATTGCAGTCAGTGTATTTGTTGATGACTTTGGTTGGAATGGACCTTTTAATTCCTCATTGTTCCAGTGCATGCGCGTGGAATAATTTTCTGTGTATTTGTATTTTCTTTGGTTTCTATATCAGGGCTTTCTAGTTTTCTGACTACTGGTCTTTTATGTTCTTGATTAAGTTTGTTGCTAGATGTTTTATTTAAGTGGGATTGTCTTAATTTTTTTTTCTGATTGTTATTAGTGTATAGAAATGCAAGTGATTTTTGGACTGTAAATGGTAGTATTTTATAGGATTGTAAATTGATCCGAAATGATTCAGCTTTACTGAATGTAGTCTAACAACTTTTTGTGAAGTTATGTGGAACATTTTATCTGTCAAATCTGTTTCTCCTGCAGTAGGTCATCCAGAGGACCCAAGACATGGTGGTTACTAATAGACTTCCCACAGTACTTCTTCATTCCACGTGGACTCCTTCAAGGGCAGTGAGCATCGCAGCTTCCCTTGAACTTCGTCTGGGTAAGTCTTGGCCTGTGTAAGAAAGTTTCCTGCCTGTCTACTCTAAATGTCTTTTGTGGTATTGACATGGTTGTTTTGAAACCTAGTATACTTTCCAGTCATTTAAAATGTACAGAAAATGCCTAGCAATGGGAACAAGTGCTAGCATTTGCCACATCATCTAAAATACTCTCTGTGTTTTATCCAAAATGGGTACCTTCTGCAGAACCAGCACATAATCTCCAAAATCAGGAAATCATATGGTGTCTACATTATAATGTAATCCACAGCCCCACTTCCGCTTTTAGCAATTGTTCAAGTGTATGAGTATATCTTTTGTTTCCATCTTCATCCTTTTTCCTTTATTTAGAGTGTTACTGAGATTTTCAGTTATTTGGACAGACTTGATGGATTGAAAGCAGACATGGTGAATAAGGGTTCTGGGTGGCCTTTCCTATATGGATGTTTTTTTCACTGAAGATGGTTTTAATATTTCTTCATGTTGTAACATGTATGAATCCTGCATTCTTTCTCCCCCCATAGTAATTAAAAATAAATAATATGCCATTTACCATTTAGACATTTGTAAGCATACAGTGTTGTAGCAGACAACCTTTTCTTGTTTTGCAAACCAGCGTAATAATGTGCACCTTGTGCGTGCTTTGGAGAAACTCAGGAAACTGAGTCAGTGACTGAAATGGCCCAAGATATCACCTTAGATTCCATCTTCATCTAAAAACAAAACAGGCACTTCCTGGTGGTCCAGTGGCTGAGACTGGACACTCAGGAGGCCCAGGTTCATTCCCTGATCCAAGAAGTAGATCTCCCATGCCACAACGGAGAATTTGCATGCTGTAGCTAAATATCTGGCTTGCCTCAATGAAGGTTGACCTGGCACAGCCAAATTAAAAAAGAAACAAATATTTAAAAAATACAACCAAAGGAAAGGAAGGGTATGGTTGTTGTGCAGATTTATGGCTTAGCTTTCCCTATGGGTAGAAAAGAAAAAAGAGTTTCAAAAGACTGTGTCTCATCCTTCTATCTGGCATATAGAGAGGATTCCTTTGAAATGAGATTTCTCTGGTAAATGTGACTCACAGAAGAGCTGTCTTGAACTTGGGTTTCAGAGATGATCATGTGTCCTCTAAAACAATAAAAGTTAATTGGGTCCAACTAACTCTCATGCTGAGGTGGTATATTTTGTGGTAGCATTTGCTCCCCTTCACTTTGGATGTATCCCCATTTGTTTACACTGTCGTCTACTGAAGACATCCTGATATTTGAAAGTGTTTAGTTATTACAAGTAGAGCTGTTGTATATAATCATGCGATCCTTTTTGTCTGGACGTTTTCAAAGCTGTTTAGTAAGCGCTAGACATGCAGTATTCAGGTCACAGGTGAGCCTTGTTTAGCTGTGGGAAAATCCAGCTATGTTTCTCTGTGGCATGTGGGATCTTCTGGGGTAAGGGATCGAACGAGAGTGTCTTGCAGCCACCGGAGAAGCTGTGCCCTACCCCCTTTCTTTGGAGTTGACTGGATCTAATAGGTGTGCAGTGCTACCTCACTGTTATTTTCGTTTGTCATTTCCTAATGATAGGTGATTTTGAGGCTTTTTGATAGGCTTATTTACTATCTTTATATTTTTGTAGGCCAGGTGTTTAGGCGTATACATTTTTTATGAGATTGTTCTAGATTTTTTGGTATATTTGGAGTACAATCCTTTATCAGATATGTATTTTATAAATATATTTTCCTGTGGCTTGTGTTTAAGTTTTGTGAATAAGGTTTTTCACAGTTTAAATTTCTAATTGTTTAAAGTTGATGTTATATATGTTTTATATCCTTTTTTGGATAGACTTTAGTGTGTTGTTGTTGTTGTTGTTAAATTTTATAAGCAGATGTGAGGTACTGTAGACATGGTTTTAAGCTAAGCTGAGGTACCATAGATACAGTTTTGCCTTTTGTCTGTTGAGAAGTTTGAGTGAGCTTGGTGTACACTGTAACGTTATGTCGACATTGATTTGACTGGATATAGCTTCCAATTATTTGTCTAATTGGTTTTGGAGATATCACGGGAAGTCAGTTTTTCCAAGGGAAACTGAGGTCCATGAAACATGAACTCTCTTCGATCGGTCGGAATCACTTTCTGCTATTTCTGACAGATTTGACTTGTTTGGATATCTCATACGAGGGGAATCACAGAACGTTTGTCTTTTTCTTGGTCTGGTTTATTTCACTTAATCTAATGACCATAAGGTTTGTCCACATTGTCGCATTGTCAGAATTACTGACTTTGAAGGGCCGAATCAGATTCCATTGTGTGTATACCACAGTTTGTTTATGGAATTGGCTGCCATGGACACTTAGATTACTTCTCTTTGTTTGCCAGTGTGAATCATGCTGGTGTGAGTAGGACTGAAGAAGTATCCATTTTTTCAGCCCCCTTTCCCAATCCTTTTGGGTACATAGCATGAATTGGATTCGAACATGTGTTTATTCCATGTGTTCGTTTTGGAGTCATTTCTGTAATGTCTTGCAGAGTGGCAGCACCATTTCATGGACTTTTTTGTATGGTGGAATACCGTTCAAGCTTCCGAATATACCTTGTGTTGCATATTCAGTCTCCCACCAACGGACACTTGAATGAGCTCTACCTTTGAGCTATTGTGAATGTCACTGTGAATATTTGTGTACCAGTTTTTGTTTGAATTATTAACAAATACATTGCTATATATAAAAGAAGCCACAAGGACCTACTGTACAGTTTAGGAAACTATTAAATATCTTATGATAATGTATAATGGACGAGAATCTCAAAAGGAATATAGGAAAAGCACATAGTAAGCATGATATTTATTGTGCCAACACTATGAGTTATCATAGCACTACTCAACGTGTATTTATACATGTCACTAAAATATTCACATCTGTAAGGATATTATAAAAAATTATATTAAAAATCAAGAATTCAAACAGAGAATAAATAAACTTCCTGCCATTGCTCATCATCATTTATACACTCATACTACCTGTAACACTCATTGTATAAGTGCTGGACTAGCAATTGACATTCTTGTAAACCAAGAGATTGTGAAGGTGTAAGGAAATATAACTTATTGAATTCCTTAATGAAGGATTATAGAACTCTATGTCCATGAAGCGAATGAAATTCCGTTTTATTGAACCACATTCTGACTAGAGTGATGAGCTTCCACCCCACCCAACGTTAGTTCACAATGAAATCCTGCCGTCCTCTGGCCTCAATGTCTGCTTCCTGCTACCGAGAAAGAAAAGATGAGAAAGTCCTGACCAAACTGATGCTATTTTTCTTTTTCTGATTTGTATTTTATCGCAGGGCTTGGCAAAAAGAGGGCCCAACCTGTTTTTAGAGTTCCATCCCGAGGGTTCCTCCGGCATGTTCCCTGTGTTGACAAACTGCTGATTATTTTCAACAAAGGACAGTGATCTGCACTTCACTATCTGTTGCTTGAGCTGGAATAGCAGGCATCCCTTGAAGTGCAGTCCTTCATGCTGAAGTAGGCATCCCTGAAGCAATAGTATAAGAGGAACACATTTATCATGTAGACATCGCATCCCATGCATTTGTAATAATTTTTCAGTTATACCCATCATCATCGGAGGAACTGACTTGTCCCAGTAACAACGAGAGTACCCAGTATAACAGTTCCTTGACTTATGAGTACTTCCTATGAGTACCCTTATGAGTACTTCCAATGTTGTTTCTCCTACTTTGGTCATGAACAGAGTAGGAGCTGATGGCAGTGGTCCTTGAAATGTATGTCGATTCCCAGGTGGCGCAGTTGATAAATAATCTGCCTACCAGTGCAGGAGGTGGAAGTGATGTGGGTTTGATCCCTGGTTCAGGAAGATAACAATTCATACACATGTTTTATGTGAACAAGTTTGATACTCATGAGTTTGTTTCTTCTGTATACAGAAAAACAAATGCTGTTCAAGGACACTGAAAGAACCCTGATGTCGAAAATCAGATCTGTATTGTGAGCAATGCTTAGATATCCATGAGTCGAAGCATAGTATTATGCCTATCATCCTTGTATTTCCCTCAGTGAAATATGTGGAGGAAAACTCTTCATTCATGGTCTAGATTCACGAAGAAGCTAAATAGCAGTCATCCTTTATGTTGACAACTGTGAATTTAAATCTCCTGTGAATCCTGTGTGACAACCACGCATACCAACATGAGTTATTAGTATTATATCAATATTTTTAGTCCTATTGTATGTCAACTAAAAAAATCAATATATAATTGTACATGAAGTCAAGACATAAAATCAGTGCAAATACAAAATGTTCCATCCTTTGAGAAAGGGAGAAAAACATCTCTGTGCTTAGCCTATTGCATTTTTACGTATTAGATCCTTAAGTAGTTTATTCACCACACCCTATGAATGATTCACAGATCTTCCGAGAAGAAAGGATCATTTCTCTTAAACAATGAGTAGTTCAACTCTTCTCAAGGCAAAGTCATAAGTGAGTCGAATTTTGCGTGAGACCATGAAAACTCAGTGTTTTCATTATGCTTGTGCTTATGATGGGAGGAGGTCTGAGAAGGCACTTCTGAAGGTTTATTCATACCAGTCGTTCTCATATGTATCGAGTCTTTGAAGGTCGAATCACCGAGGTGTTGCTTCTACACTTGGACTAGGCTGAGTAGCAACATTCCCTTTCTCCCTAAGTGCAGTAGACGTGTTCCCAACCTGTCTGTCTTCTGTCCTCTGGAGTATGTATTGCTTGAGCTCACCGCAGCCTAGTAGATGGAAATCGTCAGGATATTCTGGAAACCCTTTTTATTTCAGTCTGTTCAGGAGGTTACCACTGCTGCTGCAAACCTCTGGATTTTACCACGTACTTTTAACAACCTCAGATGAAGGATCCAAGTCAACACTCGTGACAGCCACGGGCTTCCATGGCCTATCCATGATTGTTGGCTTTGCTTTCATAATCATCCTGTTTCTTATACCAACTAAACTGTCACTGTATTTTTTTAATTACCATTTTATCTTTGATGGTTTTTAGATCTATTATGGATTTTCCTATGTATCTTCACTTATCGGTGAGGGTCTTATGTTAGTAGTAGTTACGACAACTGACTTCCAGTCAGTTAGCTGTGGCAGAATAGGAAGAAGAATGACCCACTGTATATCCTTAATATTATGTATCAATATATTATTCGTTTTATTGTTTGCAGTCATCCAATTCCAAGTTTCCGAAATAAACTTTCAGAAAAATCACGTCCTTTTGAATGTCCGTTTGACTGAACAGGAGCACGGAAATGTTATTCCATAAAATTGTTTACAGTTTCCATTCCGTTCCTCCTGTTTGATGTAGATATCGGCCTTTGGTTCTATCACTAGCTTTGCAAGTAAAAAAAAAATTAATTAGAGCTCGTATGGTAATTTTACTGTTAGCAGTAAGTTTAGCATAAAATGAACACAGAAGAGGTTACAGTAGACCAAATATGAAAGTCAGTTTAAAAGAAAACATAGTGTTGAACGTTTACAGTAGGAATATAGTTATGAAGTTCCTTTATTATGATTCTATCCTTTCCGTTTCTTTTGCAGGGGTGTGAATGTACAGATTCCAGTACTATGGCTGGAGTGAATAATAGTATCGTTATTCTTGAGAGCAACTCTACTAAGTCTTCACGCTCACATCACTCAAGGTTTTGTAATACCTATTATGTTAGTCGTGTTTGTAGTTTGTGAAGTCACATAAGTTGCATTCATTCAAGCAATGGTATCAAACAGCTATGGCATCAATGATAGATGTGACTCGATATCGAATGTGAATCCATTTCACTGTGACAAGTTATTATTGTAGATATTCTATTCATGCCAGTAACAAAGCTGTGCAGAAATCATACAATGTTTACTAAGAAAATAAGATTTACTAATTTGTTTTATTCTTCAATTTCTTTTAAACAGATTGAATGACAACAGGCTCAACTTTTCATTCACTTGTATGACTGTGAGCAGTTTGACCAAGTTGAAGAAGATGACTCGTTTGTAGTCTTCCTCATCAGCTCATTCCATCTACTGGCTTTAAAGTCATTTAGTACAGAGCTCACCGTCTAGGTGTTCATCCAGTGTTTTGTTTGCTTATCATGCAGGATCATTTGAAAAGGAAAAGTATGTGTGTATGAGTTAGAGCTCTGATCCCAAGAGTCCATGTAGAAGCTTCCCCTGAGAAATGTATCGTTTGGGCACCAATGCTACTGAAATGTGTGAATGTGGCATACCACGCATCCCAATAAGTGTAAACAGCTTCACATGCTACTTATTTGAAACGACCAGTACTCATGACATTCCATTCATCTGAGGACTAAGTATAGCCAACTTAGGCCGTGTTTCCCAAATAGACTTTGAAGCATTCTTCACACAGTCCTTCATCGATGCCAGTTTTCAGATCGAAGAAACCCTTGCTCCGTGAAGTTTGTGAACACATATACTCATGTTTTGTTTGAGATTTTCAAGTCATTCTTCAGTTTTGTTGGAGGAATGGTTCTGTATATGCCCCGTGGATCCCCAAATCCACTGATGTTCATGTGTCTTGGGGCTTCCCAGGTGGTTCTAGTGGTAAAGAACATGCGGAACATACCCATGCAGGAGACATAGGAGATATGGATTCGATCCCTGGGGCGGGAAGATCTCCTGAGGGAGAGCATGGCAACCCACTCCAGTATCCTTGCCTAGAGAATCTCATGGAGAGAAGAGCCTGGTGGGGCCTAGTCCATATGATCCCAAAGAGTTGGACACAATGTAAGTGACTCAGCACAGCACATGATTCATTGTCATAGCTAATATAATGGAGATGACATCAGAAGAAGCAGCGGGCAAAAGTCAATATCCATCACTTTTCAACTTTGGAATGTATTGTGATATTTTACATCCATATTTGTATGACTTGATAGTTGGCGAATCGATGCATATGAAGGCCTGATTGTGTTATATGTATGTTGAGGGAAGATCTATTTTTCTGTGGTTTGACATATGGTTCCCATTTCATTCGTAGACATCTGCATACTCATCACTTATCATCATTTTTTTTGAAAAGACCATTGTTTTGAAAGGTTGTTGTCTAACCAGGAAAGATGCTTGAATTCTTGGGCTCCTTAGAGGAAGAATTCAACCCGGGGTCAGTGATGAGGCTTCATCACTCAGAGCTTTTGTGTCGCAACGTTTTATTAAAGTATAAAAGAGAGAAAGCTTCTGACATAGACATCAGAAGGGGGCAGAAAGAGTGCCCCCCTACTCATCTTTAGCTGGATGTTATCTAGCTACTAGCAGTCTACTCATTAGAGAAAGGAATGGCAGCAGACCCCTCACCCACAAGAAATATGGAGATGACCGTGGCACCAGGTGAGTCATCCTGGGCCATAAAACGATTGATATGAGCAAATAGATCGCTTCATTCACATAGATCAGGAGAACCATGTAAGAGTAAAGTATATTGGTTTGTCAAGTCAGTTCTGAGCCTTTAGGCAGAACCTACTTGAAGATAGAGTCTAGGGTAAATACATAGTACATTCACATAGCTTAAGGCAAACCTTTCCATAAGAAAAATGCCTTGGTCAGCTCAAAGTATGAGAAAAGTGACGTTCAGGTGGAACCAGGTGTCATTCTAGCAACACAGAATTGTAAGAGAAAACCTCTTTTTAAATTTGTATCGAGAAGGGGAAAAAAGAGAACAGCTTGTTTCCTCCTGCCTCGGAAGTGACACATAACAACTGTCTTGACACTTGCACCCCATCTCCTCCCTTTGGAGACCCCTGGCCTTCCTGGCTGTTACCCTCTCCGTTGCATTCATTGAGTGTTTTCTGCCTTGTGAAACATTGGGCATAGCAGTATGTGTTTATTTAGGGGTATCTCATCCAATTTCATTTAAATGCATATGTGAATTGGAAAGTTTGACATGCCGTTGCTTTGTATACCGATTGGGAAATGTGAGCCTCCAAGTTTAATTTAGTTTTTCATGTTCATTTTAGGGGTACAAAGAAAAATAATATGACTGCTAAGATCAGCTTTTGTATTTTTTGCCAAATATGAATTGAGATCACATCGATCGGAGATGAGTCTGCATGAAAGCCCTAATAACTAATGTTAATTGACTTCACTACCATGGGATGTTTTCATATCTACTGAGGATTTACTTCATGTATTTCGATTTTAACTTTCTGTCTTACAGCCTTGTTTGTAGATCAAAGCCATTTGAAATTGTCATCTGGTTTTCAATGGCTTGTGAGGTCATTCATGAGTGGTTTATAAAACCGAATGGATTGTACGTAGCCATACTTTGCTGTCATTCTATGAATTTGAAGAATGTCTGAAGAATGTCTGCAGTTATGCCTTAAAGATTCATACAATTGATGTCCAATATTTATCTCAATAGACTTGCTTTCAATGTGTAGTTTCCTATGCGTATGTCTTTCTTTATGGATTTGGGTAGAACCTGTATTGGAACACTGAAAAACCTGTGATATCAACCGTGCTGACCTTCTTTCTGGTGGTCATCATTAAGATTTTCACGCTCACTGTCACTTTGTGCAATGCTATGGATCCTAGTGGAAACAGGTGCTGTTCATCCTACTTTTGTGAAGATTGAACTCATCGTAGAAAGCGGCATGTGTTGAAATATTTATGGTGTAAATATATCTTGTGTATATAATTACCCAGATTACTGCTGCGTATTTGATTGCTAAGTTATACAACGTATGAGATAGATGTGATCCATCAATGGCGATTGGATACGTGGTGGAGAGGTATTTTGGTGATGCAAGAGATTTAAATGATGTGCTCACAGTATGTATATTCCTTTTCTGTGGATAATGGGTCTCGGATCCATGTTTGAAACATTATGACCTTGTCTTTTGTTATGCATAGGAGGTGTCAAAAACGAAGTCGAGGCGGGTACATACTTCAAGGGTAAGTATAGGGTTGAGGGCGTGACTATGATGTGGGTTAGGTTTAGGATGTGGGTAGGGTGACGGGTTAGGGTAGGGTTAAGGTTAGAGTTTGGGGAATAGTCCCCCAACATGTTAGGGTGAGGGGTGAGGTGTGAGGGTTCAGGGTCAGGGTAAGGGTGAGGGTAAGGGTTCAGGGTGAGGGTGTGGGCCTCATATCTGATAAAGGATTGTACTCCAAATATACCCTTCCTTTCACTCGAACAGAGCTCACACTGCTGGAGCCCTTGGCAGTGTGGAACACACCAGCCCCTAAAACCTCTGCAAGGACACCTAGGGCCTAGGTGCAAAGGCAAGTCAGGAGCGGAGCTGAGGCCAGGAAGGCGCCAGTGGCGTCTCCCAGCATCGCACAGCCTGCTCCTTCCTGGTCAGGAAGCCTAGCAGCGAGGCAAGTCTGGGCAAGGCTCACCAAGAGCAGAGCAGCCTCGCGCCAGGAACTCTGCCAGATCAGGCCTCTGAGCAGAGCTGAAACGCTGCCTTACTGGAGGCGCACTCGGCTCCACATAACAAGGGCTTGCAGCCTCAGGCGGTTAGGCTGCCTCATCTTAACCCAAGGAGGCTCGCTTCGCCACATGCTGTGCACGCGGCTTCCAGGCGGGGGTGTCCTGCTTCTCCTACAGGTCTTAGCTCAGGGACTGCTTCCCCTGAATTGGGGCTGTGGGTGAGAGCCCAGACACGCAGGGGCAGGCCCCACCCGCCTGCACACATCTCTGCTGAGGAGGACAGCGCTAGGGAACCTATGTTTGTCAGGAAACTGCTGGGCACCCACGGAGATGTCCGTGTCTGGGGGCTGCAGACGCCAGCTAGGATACCTGGGTGCCTGGTGCTCTCAGTGTGGCGCTGAGTCTGGGTGTCCAAGCAACAGCTGGAGGAGCCCTGCAGTTGCCCTTCCATTTCCTCTGAGAGAACTTTCAAGACTGGAGCGATTGGCAGTGTGGAATGCACCGGACCCTGAGCCCTCCGAAAGGAGGCCTGGGGCCTAGTTGCAAAGGCAAGGCAGGAGCGCAGCTGAGGCCAGGAAGGCGCCAGTGGCCTCTCCCAACCTCGGGCAGACTGCTCCTTCCTTGGCAGTAAGCCTAAGAGTGAGGCAAGTTTGGGCAAGTGTCGCACAGGGCAGAGCAGCCTCGCGCAAGGAACTTTACTAGATCCGCCCTCTGAGCAGAGCTGGAGCTCTGCCGTACTGGAGGCGCACTCGGCGCACTGGGCTCCGCCCAAGCAGGGATTGCAGCTGCACGCGGCTTGGCTCCCTCGACTCTTCCCAAGGATGCTCGCTTCCCCGCGTACTGTGCACTTGGCTTCCAGGCAGGGACGCACCGCGCCTCCTGCAGGTCTTGGCTCAGGGGCTGCTTGACCTGAGCTGGGGCTTTGGGCGGGAGCCCAGACACCCAGGGGCAGGCCCCACCACCTGCACACGTCTCTGCTGGGGAGGAGAGCGCTAGGGAAATGACGTCTGTCAGGCACCTTCTGGGCGCTCAAGTAGTCAGCCTCCGGGTGAGTGGGGCTGCAGACCCCAGCCAGGGGTCCTGGGAGCCTGGTGCTCTCCGTGCCCTGCTGTGTCTGTCTGGCCAAGGAACCGCTGGAGCAGCCCTGACGTTGCCCTCCCCTTCCCTGTGACAGAGCTCTCACTGCGGGAGCCCTTGGCAGTGTGCAACCCACCGGTCCCTAAGCCCTCTGCAAGGACGCCTGGGGACTAGGTGCAAAGGGAAGGCAGGAGTTGAGCTGAGGCCAGGAAGGCGCCAGGAGCGTCTCCCAGTCTCGCGCAGCCTGCTCCTTCCTGGTCAGGAAGCCTAGCAGCGAGGCAAGTCTGGGCAAGGTTCGCCCAGAGCAGAGCAGCCTCACACCAGGAACTCTGCCAGATTGGGCCTCTGAGCAGAGCTGGAGCTCTGCCGTACTGGAGGCAAACTCGGCTCCATCCAAGAAGTGATTGCAGCCGCACATAGCTGGGCTGCGTCCTCTTCCCCGGAGGAGGCTCGCTTCCCGTATGCTGTGCACGAGGATTCCAGGCGGGGGCGCCGCGGGCCTCCTACAGGCCTTGGCTCAGCGGCTGCTTGCCCTGAGCTGGGGCTGTGGGAGGGAGCCCAGACACGCAGGGGCAGGCCCGACCACCTGCACACGTCTCTGCTGGGGAGGAGAGCGCTAGGGAAATGACGTCTGTCAGGCAACTTCTGGGCGCACACGGAGTCAGCCTCCAGGTGTGTGGGGCTGCAGACAAGAGCCAGGGGACCTGTGAGCCTGGTGCTCTCCATGCGGCACTGAGTCTGGGCGGCCAAGCAAACGCTGGAGGAACCCTGCAGTTGCCCTCCCCTTCACTGTAATAGAGCCCTCACTGCTGGAGCGCTTGCCAGTGTGCAACCCACCGGCCCCTAAGCCCTCCCCAAGGACGCCTGGGCCCTGGGTGCAAAGGCAAGGCAGGAGTGGAGCTGAGGCCAGGAAGGCGCCAGTGGCCTCTCCCAGCATCGCACAGCCTGCTCCTTCCTGGGCAGGAAGGCTACCAGCGAGGCAAGCCTGGGCAAGTGTCGCACAGGGCGGAGCAGCCTCGCGCAAGGGACTTTACTAGTACCGGTCTCTGAGCAGAGCTGGAGCTCTGCCATACTGGAGGTGCACTCGGCACCCCCCAAGCAGGGATTGCAGCTGCAAGCGGCAGGCTCCCTCGACTCTTCCCAAGGAGGTTCGCTTCCCCGCGTACTGTGCACTTGGCTTGCAGGCAGGGACGCCCCGCGTCTCCTGCAGGTATTGGCTCAGGGGCTGCTTCCCCTGAGATGGGGCTGTGGGCGGGAGCCCAGACACTCAGGGGTAGGCCCCAACCACCTGCACACGTCTCTGCTGGGGAGGAGAGCACTAGGGAAATGACGTCTGTCAGGCAACTTATGGGCGCTCAAGGAGTCAGCCTCCGGGTGTGTGGGGCTACAGACCACAGCCAGGGGACCTGGGAGCCTGGTGCTCTCCAAGCGGCGCTGAGTCTGGGCGGCCATACAACAGCTGGAGGAGCCCTGCAGTTGCCCTCCCCTTCCCTCTAATAGAGCCTTCACTGCTGGAGCGCTTGGCAGTGTGCAACCCACGGGCCCTTAAGCCCTCCCCAAGGACGACTGGGGACTAGGTGCAAAGGCAAGGCAGGAGTGGAGCTGAGGCCAGGAAGGCGCCAGGAGCGTCTCCCAGTCTCGCGCAGTCTGCTCCTTCCTGGTCAGGAAGCCTAGCAGCGAGGCAAGTATGGGCAAGGCTCGGCCAGGGCAGAGCAGCCTCACGCCAGGAACTCTGCCAGATTGGGCCTCTGAGCAGAGCAGGAACTCTGCTGTACTGGAGGCACACTCGGCTCCGCCCAAGCAGGGATTGCAGCTTCAGGCGGCTTGGCTCCCTCATCTCTTCCCAAGGAGGCTCGCTTCCCCGCGTACTGTGCACTTGGCTTCCAGGCGAGGGCGCCCCGCGCTCCTACAGGTATTGGCTCAGGGTCTGCTTCCCCTGAGCTGGGGCTGTGGGCGGGAGCCCGGACACGCAGGGGCAGGCCCCACCACCTGCACACGTCTCTGCTGGGGAGGAGAGCGCTAGGGACATGACGTCTGTCAGGCACCTTCTGGGTGCCCACGGAGTCAGCCTCCGGGTGTGTGGGGCTGCAGACCACAGCCAGGGGACCTGTGAGCCTTGTGCTCTCCGTGCGGCGCTGAGCCTGGGCGGCCAAGCAACCTCTGGAGGAGCCCTGCACTTGCCCTCCCCTCCCCTCTAATAGAGGCCTCACTGCTGGAGGGCTTGGCAGTGGGGAAGCCACCGGCTCCTAAGCCTTCCCCAAGGACGCCTGGGGCCTAATGCAAAGGCAAGGCAGGAGTGGAGCTGAGGCCAGGAAGGCGCCAGTGGCCTCTCCCAGCATCGCACAGCCTGCTCCTTCCTGGGCAGCAAGCCTAGCAGCGAGGCAAGCCTTGGCAAGTCTCGCCCAGGGCAGAGCAACCTCGCGCAAGACACTTGACTAGATCCGGCCTCTGAGCAGAGCTGGAGCTCTGCCGTGCTGGAGGCACACTCGGCTCGGCCCAAGAGGGATTGCAGATGCACGCGGCTTGGCTCCCTCGACTCTTCCCAAGGAGGCTCGCTTCCAAGCGTACTGTGCACTTGGCTTCCAGGCAGGGACGCCCCGCGCCTCCTGCAAGTCTTGGCACAGGGGCTGCTTCCCCTGAGCTGAGGCTGTGGCTGGCAGCCCAGACACGCAGGGACAGGCCCCAACCACCTGCACACGTCTCTGATGGTTGGGAGAGCACTAGGGAAATGACGTCTGTCAGGCTCCTTCTGGGCGCTCACGGAGTCGGCCTTCGGGTGTGTGGGGCTGCAGAACACAGCCAGGGGCCCTGGGAGCCTGGTGCTCTCCGTGCTGTGCTGAGTCTGGGCGGTCAAGCAACCGCTGGAGTAGCCCTACAGTTGCCTTCCCCTTCCCTGTGACAGAGCTCTCATTGCTGGAGCCGTTGGCAGTGTGCAACCCACCGGCCACTAAGCCCTCTGCAAGGACGCCTGGGGACTAGGTGCAAAGCTAAGGCAGGCGTGGAGCTGGGGCCAGGAAGGCGCCAGGAGCGTCTCCCATTCTCGCTAGCCTGCTCCTTCCTGGGCAGGAAGCCTAGCAGCGAGGCAAGTCTGGGCAAGGCTCTGCCAGGGCAGAGCAGCCTCACGCCAGGAACTCTGCCAGATCGGGCCTCTGAGCAGAGCTGGAGCTCTGCCGTACTGGAGGCAAACTCGGCTCTGCCCAAGAAGTGATTGCAGCCGCACGCAGCTGGGCTGCGTCCTCTTACCCTGAGGACGCTCGCTTCCCGAATGCTGTGCACGAGGCTTCCAGGCGGGGGCGCCGCGCGCCTCCTACAGGTCTTGGCTCTGCGACTGCTTGCCCTGAGCTGGGGCTGTGGGAGGGAGCCCAGACACGCAGGGGCAGGCCCCAACCACCTGCACACGTCTCTGCTGGGGAGGAGAGCGCTAGGGAAATGACGTCTGTCAGGCACCTTCTGGGCGCCCACAGAGTCAGCCTCCAGGTGGGTGGGGCTGCAGACAACAGCCAGGGGACCTGTGAGCCTGGTGCTCTCCGTGCGGCACTGAGTCTGGGCGGCCAAGCAACCGCTGGAGGAGCCCTGCAGTTGCCCTCCCCGTCCCTCTAATAGAGCCCTCACTGCTGGAGCGCTTGCCAGTAGCAACCCACCGGCCCCTAAGCCCTCCCCAAGAACGCCTGGGGCCTGGGTGCAAAGGCAAGGCAGGAGTGGAGCTGAGGCCAGGAAGGCGCCAGTGGCCTCTCCCAGCATCGCACAGCCTGCTCCTTCCTGGGCAGGAAGGCTACCAGCGAGGCAAGCCTGGGCAAGTGTCACACAGGGCAGAGCAGCCTCGCGCAAGGAACTTTACTAGATCTGGCCTCTGAGCAGAGCTGGAGCTCTGCCATACTGGAGGCGCAATCGGCTCCGCCCAAGCAGGGATTGCAGCTGCTAGCGGCTTGGCTGCCTCGACTCTTCCCAAGGAGGCTCGCTTCCCTGCGTAGTGTGCACTTGGCTTGCAGGCAGGGACGCCCCGCGCCTCCTGCAGGTCTGGTCTCAGGGGCTGCTTCCCCTGAGCTGGGGCTGTGGGCGGGAGCCCAGACACGCAGGGGCAGGCCCCAACCACCTGCACACGTCTCTGCTGGGGAGGACAGCACTAGGGAAATGACGTCTGTCAGGCACCTTTTGGGCACTCACGGAGTCAGCCTTCGGGTGTGCGGGGCTGCAGACCCCACCAGGGACCCTGGGAGCCTGGTGCTCTCCGTGTGGCGCTGAGTCTGGGCGGCCAATTAACCGCTGGAGGACCGCTGCGGTTGCCCTTCCCTTCCCTATGACAGAGCTCTCACTGCTGGAGCCCTCGGCAGTGTGCAACCCACCGGTCCCTAAGCCCTCCTCAAGGACGCCTGGGGACTAGGTGCAGAGGCAAGGCAGGAGTGGAGCTGAGGCCAGGAAGGTGCCAGGAGCGTCTCCCAGTCTCGCGCAGCCTGCTCCTTCCTGGTCAGGAAGCCTAGCAGCGAGGCAAGTCTGGGCAAGGCTCTGCCAGGGCAGAGCAGCCTCACGGCAGGAACTCTGCCAGATTGGGCCTCTGAGCAGAGCTGGAAGTCTGCCGTACTGGAGGCGAACTCGGCTCCGCCCATGCAGGGATTGCAGCTGCAGGGAGCTGGGCTGCCTCCTCTTCCCCAGAGGAGGCTCGCTTCCCGGATGCTGTGCACTAGCCTTCCAGGCGGCGGCGCCCCGCGCCTCCTGCAGGTCTTGGCTCAGGGGCTGCTTCCCCTGAGCTGGGGCTGTGGCAGGAGCCCAGACAGGCAGGGGCAGGCCCCAACCACCTGCACACGTCTCTGCTGGGGAGGAGAGCACTAGGGAAATGACGTGTGTTAGGCACCTTCTGGGCGGTCACGGAGTCAGCCTCCGGGTGTGTGGGGCTGCAGACCACAGCCAGGTGCCCTGGGAGCCTGGTGCTCTCCTGGCCCTGCTGAGTCTGGGGGGCCAAGGAACCGCTGGAGCAGCCCTGACGTTGCCCTCCCCTTCCCTGTGACAGAGCTTTCACTGCTGGAGCTCTTGGCAGTGTGCAACCCACCGGCCCCTAAGCCCTCTGCAAGGACGCCTGGGGACTAGGTGCAAAGCTAAGGCAGGCGTGGAGCTGAGGCCAGGAAGGCGCCAGGAGCATCTCCCATTCTCGCTAGCCTGCTCCTTCCTGGGCAGGAAGCCTAGCAGCGAGGCAAGTCTGGGCAAGGCTCGGCCAGGGCAGAGCAGCCTCACGCCAGCCACTCTGCCAGATCGGGCCTCTGAGCAGAGCTGGAGCTCTGCCGTACTGGAGGCTCACTGGGCTCGGCCCAAGGAGTGATTGCAGACGCACGCAGCTGGGCTACCTCCTCTTCTCCCGAGGAGGCTCGCCTCCCGCATGCTGTGCACTAGGCTTCCAGGCGGGGGCGCCCCGCGCCTCCTACAGGTCTTGCCTCAGGGGCTGCTTCCCTTGAGCTCCGGCTGCCGGCGGGAGCCCAGACACGCAGGGGCAGGCCCCAACCACCTGCACACGTCTCTACTGGGGAGGAGAGCGCTAGGGAAATGACGTCTGTCAGGCACCTTCTGGGCGCCCACGGAGTCAGCCTCCGGGTGTGTGGGGCGGCAGACCACAGCCAGGGGACCTGTGAGCTTTCTGCTCTCCGTGCGGCACTGAGTCTGGGCGGCCAAGCAACCGCGGGAGGAGCCCTGCACTTGCCCTCCCCTCCCCTCGAAGAGAGGCCTCACTGCTGGAGGGCTTGGCAGTGTGCAAGCCACCGGCTCCTAAGCCTTCCCCAAGGACGCCTGGGGCCTAGATGCAAAGGCAAGGCAGGAGTGGACCTGAGGCCAGGAAGGCGCCAGGGGCCTCTCCCAGCATCGCACAGCCTGCTCCTTCCTGGACTATATCCGGCCTCTGGGCAGAGCTGGAGCTCTGCCGTACTGGAGGCACACTCGGCTCGGCCCAAGCAGGGATTGCAGCTGCACGCGGCTTGGCTCCCTCGACTCTTCCCAAGGAGGCTCGCTTCCAAGCCTACTGTGCACTTGGCTCAGGGCAGGGATGCCCCACACCTCCTGCAAGTCTTGGCACAGGGCCTGCTTCCCCTGAGCTGAGGCTGTGGGCGGCAGCCCAGACACGCAGGGGCAGGCCCCAACCACCTGCACACGTCTCTGCTGGTGGGGAGAGCACTAGGGAAATGACGTCTGTCAGGCACCTTCTGGGCGCTCACGGAGTCAGCCTCCGGGTGTGTGGGGCTGCAGACCACAGCCAGGGGCCCTGGGAGCCTGGTGCTCTCCGTGCTGTGCTGTGTCTGGGCGGCAAAGCGACCGCTGGAGGAGCCCTGCACTTGCCCTCGCCTCCCCTCTAAGAGAGGCCTCACTGCTGGAGGGCTTGGCAGTGTGCAAGACACCGGCTCCTAAACTTTCCCCAAGGACGCATGGAGCCTAGATTCAAAGGCAAGGCAGGAGTGGAGCTGAGGCCAGGAAGGCGCCAGGGGCCTCTCCCAGCATCGCACAGCCTGCTCCTTCCTGGGCAGCAAGCCTAGCAGCGAGGCAAGCCTGGGCAAGTCTCGCCCAGGGTAGAGCATCCTCGCGGAAGGAACTTGACTAGATCCGGCCTCTGCGCAGAGCTGGAGCTCTGCCGTACTGGAGGCACACTCGGCTTGGCCCAAGCAGGGATTGCAGCTGCTAGCGGCTTGGCTCCCTCGACTCTTCCCAAGGAGGCTCGCTTCCAAGCGTACTGTGCACTTGGCTTCCAGGCAGGGATGCCACACGCCTCCTGCAAGTCTGGCACAGGGGCTGCTTCCCCTGAGCTGAGGCTGTGGGCGGCAGCACAGACACGCAGGGGCAGGCCCCAACCACCTGCACACGTCTCTGCTGGTGGGGAGAGCACTAGGGAAATGTCTGTCAGGCATCTTCTGGGCGCTCACGGAGTCAGCCTCCGGGTGTGTGGAGCTGCAGACCACAGCCAATGGCCCTGGGAGCCTGGTGCTCTCCGTGCTGTGCTGAGTCTGGGTGGCCAAGCGAGCTCTGGAGGAACCCTGCACTTGCCATTCCCTTCCCTATGACAGAGCTCTCACGGCTGGAGGGCTTGGCAGCGCGCAAACCCACCGGCCCCTAAGCCCTCCGCAAGGACGACTGGGGACTAGGTGCAAAGGCAAGGCAGGAGTGGAGCTGAGGCCAGGAAGGCGCCAGGAGCGTCTGCCTGTCTCGCGCAGCCTGCTCCTTCCTGGGCAGGTAGCCTAGCAGCGAGGCAAGTCTCGGCAAGGCTCGCCCAGGGCAGAGCAGCCTCACGCCAGCCACTCTGCCAGATCGGGCCTCTGAGCAGAGCTGGAGCTCTGCCATACTGGACGCGCACTCGGCTCCGCCCATGCAGGGATTGCAGCTGCACGGACCTGGGCTGCCTCCTCTTCCCCAGAGGAGGCTCGCTTCCCGCATGCTGTGCACTAGCCTTCCAGGCGGGGGCGCCCCGCGCCTCCTGCAGGTCTTGGTTCAGGGGCTGCTTCCCCTGAGCTGGGGCTGTGGGCGGGAGCCCAGACACGCAGGGGCAGGCCCCAACCACCTGCACACGTCTCTGCTGGGGAGGAGAGCACTAGGGAAATGACGTGTGTTAGGCACCTTCTGAGCGGTCACGGAGTCAGCCTCCGGGTGTGTGGGGCTGCAGACCACAGCCAGGTGCCCTGGGAGCCTGGTGCTCTCCTTGCCCTGCTGAGTCTGGGCGGCCAAGGAACCGCTGGAGCAGCCCTGACGTTGCCCTCCCCTTCCCTGTGACAGAGCTTTCACTGCTGGAGCTCTTGGCAGTGTGCAACCCACCGGCCCCTAAGCCCTCTGCAAGGACGCCTGGGGACTAGGTGCAAAGCTAAGGCAGGCGTGGAGCTGAGGCCAGGAAGGCGCCAGGAGCGTCTCCCATTCTCGCTAGCCTGCTCCTTCCTGGGCAGGAAGCCTAGCAGCGAGGCAAGTCTGGGCAAGGCTCTGCCAGGGCAGAGCAGCCTCACGCCAGGAACTCTGCCAGATCGGGCCTCTGAGAGAGCTGGAGCTCTGCCGTACTGGAGGCAAACTCGGCTCTGCCCAAGAAGTGATTGCAGCCGCACGCAGCTGGGCTGCGTCCTCTTCCCCTGAGGACGCTCGCTTCCCGAATGATGTGCAGGAGGCTTCCAGGCGGGGGCGCCGCGCGCCTCCTACAGGTCTTGGCTCAGCGGCTGCTTGCCCTGAGCTGGGGCTGTGGGAGGGAGCCCAGACACGCAGGGGCCGGCCCCAACCACCTGCACACGTCTCTGCTGGGGAGGAGAGCGCTAGGGAAATGACGTCTGTCAGGCAACTTCTGGGCGCCCACGGAGTCAGCCTCCAGGTGTGTGGGGCTGCAGACAACAGCCAGGGGACCTGTGAGCCTGGTGCTCTCCGTGCGGCACTGAGTCTGGGCGGCCAAGCAACCGCTGGAGGAGCCCTGCAGTTGCCCTCCCCTTCCCTCTAATAGAGCCCTCACTGCTGGAGCGCTTGCCAGTGTGCAACCCACCGGCCCCTAAGCCCTCGCCAAGGACGCCTGGGGCCTGGGTGCAAAGGCAAGGCAGGAGTGGAGCTGAGGCCAGGAAGGCGCCAGTGGCCTCTCCCAGCATCGCACAGCCTGCTCCTTCCTGGGCAGGAAGGCTACCAGCGAGGCAAGCCTGGGCAAGTGTCACACAGGGCAGAGCAGCCTCACGCCAGGAACTCTGCCAGATTGGGCCTCTGAGCAGAGCTGGAAGTCTGCCGTACTGGACGCGCACTCGGCTCCGCCCATGCAGGGATTGCAGCTTCAGGCGGCTTGGCTCCATCGGCTCTTCCCTAGGAGGCTCGCTTCCCCACGTACTGTGCACTTGGCTACCAGGCGAGGGCGCCCCGCGCTCCTACAGGTCTTGGCTCAGGTGCTGCTTCCCCTGAGCTGGGGCTGTGGGCGGGAGCCCAGACACGCAGGGGCACGCCCCACCACCTGCACACGTCTCTGCTGGGGAGGAGAGCGCTAGGGAAATCACGTCTGTCAGGCAACTTCTGGGCGCCCACGGAGTCAGCCTCTGGGTGTGTGGGGCTGCAGACCACAGCCAGGGGACCTGGGAGCCTTGTGTTCTCCGTGCGGCGCTGAGTCTGGGCGGCCATACAACCGCTGGAGGAGCCCTGCAGTTGCCCTCAACTTCCCTCTAATAGAGCCTTCACTGCTGGAGCGCTTGGCAGTGTGCAAACCACCGGCCCTTAAGCCCTCACCAAGGACGACTGGGGACTAGGTGCAAAGGCAAGGCAGGAGTGGAGCTAAGGCCAGGAAAGCTCCAGGAGCGTCTCCCAGTCTCGCTCAGCCTGCTCCTTCCTGGTCAGGAAGCCTAGGAGGGAGGCAAGTCTGGGCAAGGCTCGCCCAGGGCAGAGCAGCCTCACGCCAGGAACTCTGCCAGATTGGGCCTCTGAGCAGAGCTGGAAGTCTGCCGTACTGGAGGCGCACTCGGCTCCGCCCATGCAGGGATTGCAGCTGCACGGACCTGGGCTGCCTCCTCTTCCCCAGAGGAGGCTCGATTCCCGCATGCTGTGCACTAGCGTTCCAGGCGGGGGCGCCCCGCGCCTCCTGCAGGTCTTGGCTCAGGGGCTGCTTCCCCTGAGCTGGGGCTGTGGGCGGGAGCCCAGACACGCAGGGGCAGGCCCCAACCACCTGCACACGTCTCTGCTGGGGAGGAGAGCACTAGGGAAATGACGTGTGTTAGGCACCTTCTGGGCGGTCACGGAGTCAGCCTCCGGGTGTGTGGGGCTGCAGACCACAGCCAGGTGCCCTGGGAGCCTGGTGCTCTCCTTGCCCTGCTGAGTCTGGGCGGCCAAGGAACCGCTGGAGCAGCCCTGACGTTGGCCTCCCCTTCCCTGTGACAGAGCTTTCACTGCTGGAGCTCTTGGCAGTGTGCAACCCACCGGCCCCTAAGCCCTCTGCAAGGACGCCCGGGGACTAGGTGCAAAGCTAAGGCAGGCGTGGAGCTGAGGCCAGGAAGGTGCCAGGAGAGTCTCCCATTCTCGCTAGCCTGCTCCTTCCTGGGCAGGAAGCCTAGCAGCGAGGCAAGTCTGGGCAAGGCTCTGCCAGGGCAGAGCAGCCTCACGCCAGCCACTCTGCCAGATCGGGCCTCTGAGCAGAGCTGGAGCTCTGCCGTACTGGAGGCTCACTGGGCTCGGCCCAAGGAGTGATTGCAGACGCACGCAGCTGGGCTGCCTCCTCTTCTCCCGAGGAGGCTCCCCACCCGCCTGCTGTGCACTAGGCTTCCAGGCGGGGGCGCCCCGCGCCTCCTACAGGTCTTGCCTCAGGGGCTGCTTCCCTTGAACTCCGGCTGCCGGCGGGAGCCCAGACACGCAGGGGCAGGCCCCAACCACCTGCACACATCTCTACTGGGGAGGAGAGCCCTAGGGAAATGACGTCTGTCAGGCACCTTCTGGGCGCCCACGGAGTCAGCCTCCGGGTGTGTGGGGCGGCAGACCACAGCCAGGGGCCCTTGGAGCCTTGTGTTCTCCGTGCGGCGCTGAGTCTGGGCGGCAATAAAACCGCTGGAGGAGCCCTGCAGTTGCCCTCCCCTTCCCTCTAATAGAGCCTTCAGTGCTGGAGTGCTTGGCGGTGTGCAACCCACCGGCCCTTAAGCCCTCCCCATGGACGTTGGGGACTAGGTGCAAAGGCAAGGCAGGAGCGGAGCTGAGGCCAAGAAGGCGCCAGTGGGGTCTCCCAGTCTTGCACACCCAGCTCCTTCCTGGGCAGGAAGCCTAGCAGCGAGGCATGTCTGGGCAAGGCTCGCCCAGCCCAGAGCAGCCTCGGCCCAGGAACTCTGCCTGATCGGGCCTCTGAGCAGAGCTGGAGCTCTGCCATACTGGATGCGCACTCGGCTTTGCTGAAGCAAGGCTTGCAGCCGCTCCCGGCTGGGCTGCTTCGTCTTCCCCCGAAGAGGCTCGCTTCCCCCCGTGCTGTGCACTTGGCTTCCAGGCGGGGGCGCCCCGCGCCTCCTGCAGGGCTTGGCTCAGGGGCTGCTTCCCCTGTGCTGGGGCTTTGTGAGGTAGCCCAGATACGCAGCGGCAGGCCCCAACAACCTGCACACGTCTCTCCTGGGGAGGAGAGTGCTAGGGAAGCTACGTCTTTCAGGCACATGCTGTGCGTCCACGGGGTCAGCCTCCGTTTGTGCGGGGCTGCAGCCCACACCAGGGGCCCTGGGAGCCTGGTGCTCTCTATGCGGCGCTGAATCTGGGCGGCCAAGCAACCGCTGGAGGAGCCCTGCAGTTGCCCTTCCCTTCCCTCTGACAGAGCTCTCACTGCTGGAGCCCTTGGCAGTGTGGAATCCACCGGCCCCTCAGCCCCACCAAGACGCTTGGGGCATAGGTGACAAGGCAAGGCAGGAGCGGAGCTGAGGCCAGGAAGGCGCCAGTGGCGTCTTTCAGCCTCGCGCAGCCTGCTCCTTCCTGGGCAGGAAGCCTAGCAGGGAGGAAAGTCTGGGTAAGGCTCTCCCAGGGCAGAGCAGCCTCGCGCCAGGAACTCTGCCAGATCGGGCCTCTGAGCAGAATTCCAGCTCTGCTGTACTGGAGGCGCACTCGGCTCCGCCCAAGCAGGGCTTGCAGCCACTCACGGTTGGGCTGCCTCGTCTTCCATCGAGGAGGCTCGATTCCCCGCATGCTCTGGCCTCGGCTTCCAGGCAGGGGGGGCCCGCACCTCCTGCTGGTCTTGGCTCAGGGGCTGCTTTCCCTTCTGGGGCTGTGTGAGGGAGCCCAGACACGGAGGGGCAGGCCCCAATCACCTGCATACGTCTCTGCTGGGGAGGAGAGCCCATGGGAATCTAAGTCTGTCAGGCAGCTTCCCAGCGCCCACGGAGTAAGCCTCCGTGTGTGGGGGGCTGCAGACCACAGCCAGGGGCCCTGGAAGCCTTGTGCTCTCCGTGTGGCGCTGAGTCTGGGCGGCCAAGCAACCGCTGGAGGAGCCCTGCAGTAGCCCTCCACTTCGCTATGACCGAGCCCTCACTCCTGGAGCGCTTGGCAGTGTGCAACCCACCGGCCACTAAGCCCTCTCCAAGGACGCCTGGGGCCTGGGTGCAAAGACAAGGCATGAACGGAGCTGAGGCCAGGAAGGCGCCAGTGGCGTTTCCCAGCCTCTCGCAGCCTGCTCCTTCCTGGGCAAGAAGGCTAGCTTCGAGGCAAGTGTGGGCAAGGCTCCCCCAGGGCAGAGCAGCCTCGCCCCAGGAACTCTACTAGATCGGACCTCTGAGCCGAGCTGGAGCTCTGCCGTACTGGAGGCGCACTCGGCTCCGCACTAGCAGGGTCTGCAGCCGCACACGGCTTGGCTCCCTCGACTCTTGCCAAGGAGGCTCGCTTCCCCGCATATTGTGCAGTAGGCTTGCAGGCAGGGAGACCCGGCGCCTCCTGCAGGTCTCGGTTCCGGGGCTACTTCCCTTGAGCTGGGGCTGTGGGCAGGAGTCCAGACACGCAGGGGCAGGACCCAACAACCTGCACCTGTCTCTGCTGGGGAGGAGAGCCCGTGGGAATCTACGTCTGTCAGGCATCTTCTGGGCGCCACGGAGTCAGCTTCCGGGTGTGTGGGGCTGCAGACCACAGCCAGGGGCACTGGGAGCCTTGTGCTCTCCATGTGGCGCTGAGTCTGGGCGGCAAAGCACCGCAGGAGGAGCACTGCAGTTTCCCTCCCCTTCCCTCTGACAGAGCCCTGACTGCTGGAGCGCAAGGCAGTGTGAAACCCACCAGCCCCTAAGCCCTCCCCAAGGACGCCTGGGGCCTAGGTGCAAAGGCAAGGCAGGAGCGGAGCTGAGGCCAGCAAGGCGCCAGTGGCGTCTCCCAGCCACGCGCAGCCTGCTCCTTCCTGGGCAAGAAGGCTAGAAGCGAGGCAAGTCTGGGCAAGGCTCGCCCAGTGCAGAGCAGCCTCGCGCCAGGAACTCTACTAGTTCGGGCCTCTCAGCAGAGCGGGAGCTCTGCCATACTGGAGGCGCACTCGGCTCCCCCCAAGCAGGGCTTGCAGCCGCACACGGCTTGGCTCCATCGACTCTTCTCTAGGAGGCTCACTTCCCCGCATACTATGCACGAGACTTGCAGGAAGGGAGACCCTGCGCCTCCTGCAGGACTTGGCTCAGGGGCTGCTTCCCCTGAGCTTGGGCAATGGGCAGGAACCCAGACACCCAGGGGCAGGACCCAAGCACCTGTCCACATCTCTGCTGTGGATGAGAGCCCGAGGGAAATTACGTCTGTAAGGCATTTTCTGGGCGCCCACTGAGTCAGCCTCCATGTGTGTGGGGCTGCAGACCACAGCCAGGGGCCCTGGGAGCCTTGTGCTCTCCGTGCGGTGCTGAGTCTGGGCGGCCAAACAACCGCTGGAGGAGCCCTGCAGTTGCCGTCCACTTCCCTATGACCGAGCCCTCACTCCTGGAGCGCTTGGCAGTGTGCAACCCAAGGGCCACTAAGCCCTCCCCAAGGACGCCTGGGGCCTAGGTGCAAAGGCAAAGCAGGAGCGGAGCTGAGACCAGGAAGGCGCCAGTGGCGTCACCCAGCCTCGCACAGCCTGCTCCTTCCTGGGCAAGAAGGCTAAGCGCGAGGCAAATCTGCCCAAGTCTCCCCCAGCGCAGAGCAGCCTCGCAACAGGATCTACAACAGATCGGACCTCTGAGCACACCTGGAGCTCTGCCGTGCGGGAGGCGAACGTGGCTCCTCCCAATCAGGGATTGCAGCCGCACGCAGCTGGGCTGCCACCTCTTCCGCTTAGGAGGCTCTCTTCGCAACTGCTGTACTCTCGCCTTCCAGGCGGGGGCGCCCCGCGCCTCCTGCAGGCCTTGGCTCAGGGGCTGCTTCCCCTGAGCTGGGGCTGTGGGCGGGAGCCCAGACACGCAGGGGCAGGCCCCAACCACCTGCACACGTCTCTGCTGGGGAGGAGAGCACTAGGGAACTGACGTCTGTCAGGCACCTTCTGGGCGCTCAAGGAGTCAGCCTCGGGCTGTGTGGGGCTGCAGACCACAGCCAGGGGCCCTGGGAGCCTGGTGCTCTCCGTGCCCTGCTGAGTCTGGGCGGTCAAGCAACCGCTGGAGCAGCCCTGACGTTGCCCTCCCCTTCCCTGTGACAGAGCTGTCACTGCTGGAGCCGTTGGCAGTGTGCAACCCACCGGCCCCTAAGCCCTCTGCAAGGACGCCTGGAGACTAGGTGCAAAGCTAAGGCAGGCGAGGAGCTGAGGCCAGGAAGGCGCCAGGAGCGTCTCCCGTTCTCGCTAGCCTACTCCTTCCTGGTCAGGAAGCCTAGCAGCGAGGCAAGTCTGGGCAAGGCTCGCCCAGGGCAGAGCAGCCTCACGCCAGGAACTCTGCCAGATCGGGCCTCTGAGCAGAGCTGGAGCTCTGCCGTACTGGAGGCAAACTTGGCTCCGCCCAAGAAGTGATTGCAGCCGCACACAGCTGGGCTGCGTCCTCTTCCCCCGAGGAGGCTCGCTTCCCGTATGCTGTGCACGAGGCTTCCAGGCGGGGGCGCCGCGCGCCTCCTACAGGCCTTGGCTCAGCGGCTGCTTGCCCTGACCTGGGGCTGTGGGAGGGAGCCCAGACACGCAGGGACTCGCCCCACCACCTGCGCACGTCTCTGCTGGGGAGGAGAGCGCTAGGGAAATTACGTCTGTCAGGCAACTTCTGGGCGCCCACGGAGTCAGCCTCCAGGTGTGTGGGGCTGCAGACAACAGCCAGGGGACCTGTGAGCCTTGGTGCTCTCCGTGCGGCGCTGAGTCTGGGCGGCCATACAACCGCTGGAGGAGCCCTGCAGTTGCCCTCCCCTTCCCTCTAATAGAGCCCTCACTGCTGGAGCGCTTGCCAGTGTGCAACCCACCGGCCCCTAAGCCCTCCCCAAGGACGCCTGGGGCCTGTGTGCAAAGGCAAGGCAGGAGTGGAGCTGAGGCCAGGAAGGCGCCAGTGGCCTCTCCCAGCATCGCACAGCCTGCTCCTTCCTGGGCAGGAAGGCTCCCAGGCGAAGCAAGCATGGGCAAGTGTCGCACAGGGCAGAGCAGCCTCGCGCAAGGCACTTGACTAGATCAGGCCTCTGAGCAGAGCTGGAGCTCTGCCGTACTGGAGGCACACTCGGCTCCGCCCAAGCAGGGATTGCAGCTGCACGCGGCTTGGCTCCCTCGACTCTTCCCAAGGAGGCTCGCTTCCAAGGGTACTGTGCACTGGGCTTCCAGGAAGGGACGCCCCACGCCTCCTGCAGGTCTGGGCTCAGGGGTTGCTTCCCCTGAGCTGGGGCTGTGGGCGGGAGCCCAGAAACGCAGGGGCAGGCCCCACCACCTGCACACGTCTCTGCTAGGGAGGAGAGCGCTAGGGAAAAGACGTCTGTCAGGCAACTTCTGGGCGCCCACGGAGTCAGCCTCCGGGTGTGTGGGGCTGCAGACCACAGCCAGGGGATCTGTGAGCCTTGTTTTCTCCGTGCGGCGCTGAGTCTGGGCGGCCATACAACCGCTGGAGGAGCCCTGCAGTTGCCCTCCCCTTCCCTGTGACAGAGCTCTCACTACTGGAGCCCTTGGCAGTGTGCAACCCACCGGCCCCTAAGCCCTCTGCAAGGACGCCTGGGGACTAGGTGCAAAGCTAAGGCAGGCGTGGAGCTGAGGCCAGGATGGCGCCAGGACGTCTCCCATTCTGGCTAGCCTGCTCCTTCCTGAGCAGGAAGCCTAGCAGCGAGGCAAGTCTGGGCAAGGCTCGGCCAGGGCAGAGCAGCCTCATGCCCGCAACTCTGCCAGATCGGGCCTCTGAGCAGAGCTGGAGCTCTGCCGTACTGGAGGCAAACTCAGCTCCGCCCAAGAAGTGATTGCAGCCGCACGCAGCTGGGCTTCGTCCTCTTCCCCGGAGGAGGCTCCCGTCCCGTATTCTGTGCACGAGGCTTCCAGGCGGAGGGCCGGGCGCCTCCTACAGGTCTTGGCTCAGCGGCTGCTTGCCCTGAATTGGGGCTGTGGGAGCGAGCCCAGACACGCAGGGTCAGGCCCCACCACCTGCACACGTCTCTGCTGGGGAGGAGAGCGCTAGGGAAATGACGTCTGTCAGGCACCTTCTGGGCGCTCACAGAGTCAGCCTCTGGGTGTGTGGGGCTACAGACCACAGCCAGGGGACCTGGGAGCCTGGTGCTCTCGGTGCGGCGCTGAGCCTGAGCGGCCATAAAACCGCTGGAGGAGCCCTGCAGATGCCCTCCTAGTCCCTCTAATAGAGCCTTCACTGCTGGAGCGCTTGGCAGTGTGCAACCCACGGGCCCTTAAGCCCTCCCCAAGGACGACTGGGAAGTAGGTGCAAAGGCAAGGCAGGAGTGGAGCTGAGGCCAGGAAAGTGCCAGCAGCGTCTCCCAGTCTCATTCCGCCTGCTCCATCCTTGTCAGGAAGCCTAACTGCGAGGCAAGTCTGGGCAAGACTCGCCCAGGGCAGAGCAGCCTCACGCCGGGAACTCTGCCAGACTGGGCCTCTGAGCAGAGCTGGAGCTCTGCCATACTGGAGGCGCACTCGGCTCTGCCCAAGCAGGGATTGCAGCTGCACGCAGCTGGGCTGCCTCCTCTTCCCCAGAGGAGGCTCGCTTCCCGCATGCTGTGCACTAGCCTTCCAGGCAGGGGCGCCCCGCGCCTCCTGCAGGTCTTGGCTCAGGGGCTGCTTCCCTTGAGCTGGGGCTGTGGGCGGGAGCCCAGACAGGCAGGGGCAGGCCCCAACCACCTGCACACGTCTCTGCTGGGGAGGACAGCACTAGGGAAATGACGTCTGTCAGGCACCTTCTGGGCACTCACGGAGTCAGCCTCCGGGTGTGCGGGGCTGCAGACCCCACCAGGGACCCTGGGAGCCTGGTGCTCTCAGTGTGGCGCTGAGTCTGGGCTGCCAAGCGACCGCTGGAGGAGACCTGCACTTGCCCTCCCCTCCGCTCTAAGAGAGGCCTCACTGCAGGATGGCTGGGCAGTGTGCAAGCCAGGGGCTCCTAAGCCTTGCCCAAGGACGCCTGGGGCCTAGATGCAAAGGCAACGCAGGAGTGGAGCTGAGGCCAGGAAGGCGCCAGTGGCCTCTCCCAGCATCGCACAGCCTGCTCCATCCTGGGCAGCAAGCCTAGCAGCGAGGCAAGCCTGGGCAAGTCTCGCCCAGGGCAGAGCAGACTCGCGCAAGGCACTTGACTAGATCCGGCCTCTGAGCAGAGCTGGAGTTCTGCCGTACTGGAGGCACACTCGGCTCGGCCCAAGCAGGGATTGCAGCTGCACGCGGCTTGGCTCCCTCGACTCTTCCCAAGGAGGCTCGCTTCCCCACGTACTGTGCACTTGGCTTCCAGGCGAGGGCGCCCCGCGCTCCTACAGGTCTTGGCTCAGGTGCTGCTTCCCCTGAGCTGGGGCTGTGGGAGGGAGCCCAGACACGCAGGGGCACGCCCCACCACCTGCACACGTCTCTGCTGGGGAGAAGAGCGCTAGGGAAATGACGTCTGTCAGGCAACTTCTGGGCGCCCACGGAGTCAGCCTCTGGGTGTGTGGGGCTGCAGACCACAGCCAGGGGACCTGGGAGCCTTGTGTTCTCCGTGAGGCGCTGAGTCTGGGCGGCCAAGCGACCGCTGGAGGAGCCCTGCGGTTGCCCTTCCCTTCCCTCTAAGAGATCTCTCACTGCTGGAGCCCTCGGCAGTGTGCAACCCACCGGCCCTTAAGCCCTCCCCAAGGACGCCTGGGGACTATGTGCAAAGGCAAGGCAGGAGTGGAGCTGAGGCCAGGAAAGAGCCAGCAGTGTCTCCCAGTCTCATTCCGCCTGCTCCATTTGGTCAGGAAGCCTAACAGCGAGGCAAGTCTGGGCAAGACTCGCCCAGGACAGAGCAGCCTCACGCCAGCAACTCTGCCAGATTGGGCCTCTGAGCAGAGCTGGAAGTCTGCCATACTGGAGGCGCACTCGGCTCCGCCCATGCAGGGATTGCAGCTGCACGGAGCTGGGCTGCCTCCCCTTCTCCCGCGGAGGCTCCCTTCCCGCATGCTGTGCACTAGGCTTCCAGGCGGGGCGCCCCGCGCCTCCTACAGGTCTTGCCTCAGGGGCTGCTTCCCTTGAGCTGGGGCTGCCGGCGGAAGCCCAGACACGCAGGGGCAGGCCCCACCACCTGCACACGTCTCTGCTGGGGAGGAGAGCGCTAGGGAAATGACGTCTGTCAGGCAACTTCTGGGCGCCCACGGAGTCAGCCTCCGGGTGTGTGGGGCTGCAGACAACAGCCAGGGGACCTGTGAGACTGGTGCTCTCCGTGCAGCACTGAGTCTGGGCGGCCAAGCAACAGCTGGAGGAGCCCTGCAGTTGCCCTCCCCTTCCCTCAAATAGAGCCCTCATTGCTGGAGCGCTTGCCAGTGTGCAACCCACCAGCCCATAAGCCCTCCCCGAGAACGCCTGTGGCCTGGGTGCAAAGGCAAGGCAGGAGTGGAGCTGAGGCCAGGAAGGCGCCAGTGGCCTCTCCCAGTATCGCACAGCCTGGTCCTTCCTCGTCAGGAAGCCTAGCAGCGAGGCAAGTCTGGGCAAGTCTCGCCCAGAGCAGAGCAGCCTCACGCCAGGAACTCTGCCAGATTGGGCCTCTGAGCAGAGCTGGAGCTCTGCCGTACTGGACGCGCACTCGGCCCCGCCCAAGCAGGGATTGCAGCTGCAAGCGGCTTGGCTCCCTCGACTCTTCCCAAGGAGGCTCGCTTCCCCGCGTACTGTGCACTTGGCTTGCAGGCAGGGACGCCCCGCGCCTCCTGCAGGTCTTGGCTCAGGGGCTGCTTCCCCTGAGCTGGGGCTGTGGGCGGGAGCCCAGACACGCAGGGGCAGGCCCCAACCACCTGCACACGACACTGCTGGGGAGGACAGCACTAGGGAAATGACGTCTGTCAGGCACCTTCTGGGCACTCACGGAGTCAGCCTCCGGGTGTGCGGGCCTGCAGACCCCACCAGGGACCCTGGGAGCCTGGTGCTCTCCGTGCGGCGCTGAGTCTGGGCGGCCAAGCGACCGCTGGAGGAGCCCTGCACTTGCCCTCCCCTCCCCTCTAAGAGAGGCCTCTCTGCAGGACGGCTTGGCAGTGTGCAAGCCACCGGCTCCTAAGCCTTGCCCAAGGACGCCTGGGGCCTAGATGCAAATGCAACTCAGGAGTGGACTTGAGGCCAGGAAGGTGCCAGTGGCCTCTCCCAGCATCGCACAGCCTGCTCCTTCCTGGGCAGCAAGCCTAGCAGCGAGGCAAACCTGGGCAAGTCTCGCCCAGGGCAGAGCAGCCTCGCGCAAGGCACTTGACTAGATCCGGCCTCTGAGCAGAGCTGGAGCTCTGCCGTACTGGAGGCACATTCGGCTCGCCCAAGCAGGGATTGCAGCTGCACGCGGCTTGGCTCCCTCGACTCTTCCCAAGGAGGCTCGCTTCCAAGCGTACTGTGCACTTGGCTACCAGGCAGAGACGCCCCGCGCCTCCTGCCAGTCTTGGCACAGGGGCTGCTTCCCCTGAGCGGAGGCTGTGGGCGGCAGCCCAGGCACGCAGGGGCAGGCCCCAACCACCTGCACACGTCTCTGCTGGTGGGGACAGCACGAGGGAAATGACGTCTGTCAGGCACCTTCTGGGCGCTCACGGAGTCAGCCTCCGGGTGTGTGGGGCTGCAGACCAGAGCCAGGGGCCCTGGGAGCCTGGTGCTCTCCGTGCTGTGCTGAGTCTGGGCGGCCAAGCGACCGCTGGAGGAGCCCTGCACTTGCCATTCCCTTCCCGATGACAGAGCTCTCACGGCTGGAGGGCTTGGCAGCGTGCAACCCACCGGCCCCTAAGCCCTCTGCAAGGACGCCTGGGGACAAGGTGCGAAGCTAAGTCAGGCGTGGAGCTGAGGCCAGGAAGGCGCCAGCAGCGTCTCCCATTCTGGCTAGCCTGCTCCTTCCTGGGCAGGAAGCCTAGCAGCGAGGCAAGTCTGGGCAAGGCTCGGCCAGGGCAGTGCAGCCTCACGCCAGGAACTCTGCCAGATCGGGCCTCTGAGCAGAGCTGGAGCTCTGCCGTACTGGAGGCAAACTCGGCTCCGCCCAAGAAGTGATTGCAGACGCACGCAGCTGGGCTGCCTCCTCTTCTCCCGAGGAGGCTCGCTTCCCGCATGCTGTGCACTTGCCTTCCAGGCGGGGGCGCCCCGCGCCTCCTGCAGGTCTTGGCTCAGGGGCTGCTTCCCCTGAGCTGGGGATGTGGGCGGGAGCCCAGACACGCAGGGGCAAGCCCCAACCACCTGCACACGTCTCTGCTGGGGAGGAGAGCGCTAGGGAAATGACGTCTGTCAGGCAACCTCTGGGCGCCGACGGAGTCAGCCTCTGGGTGTGTGGGGCGGCAGACCACAGCCAGGGGCCCTGGGAGCCTTGTGTTCTCCGTGCGGCGCTGAGTCTGGGCGGCAATAAAACCGCTGGAGGAGCCCTGCAGTTGCCCTCCCCTTCCCTCTAATAGAGCCTTCAGTGCTGGAGTGCTTGGCGGTGTGCAACCCACCGGCCCTTAAGCCCTCCCCATGGACGTTGGGGACTAGGTGCAAAGGCAAGGCAGGAGCGGAGCTGAGGCCAAGAAGGCGCCAGTGGGGTCTCCCAGTCTTGCACACCCAGCTCCTTCCTGGGCAGGAAGCCTAGCAGCGAGGCATGTCTGGGCAAGGCTCGCCCAGCCCAGAGCAGCCTCGGCCCAGGAACTCTGCCTGATCGGGCCTCTGAGCAGAGCTGGAGCTCTGCCATACTGGATGCGCACTCGGCTTTGCTGAAGCAAGGCTTGCAGCCGCTCCCGGCTGGGCTGCTTCGTCTTCCCCCGAAGAGGCTCGCTTCCCCCCGTGCTGTGCACTTGGCTTCCAGGCGGGGGCGCCCCGCGCCTCCTGCAGGGCTTGGCTCAGGGGCTGCTTCCCCTGTGCTGGGGCTTTGTGAGGTAGCCCAGATACGCAGCGGCAGGCCCCAACAACCTGCACACGTCTCTCCTGGGGAGGAGAGTGCTAGGGAAGCTACGTCTTTCAGGCACATGCTGTGCGTCCACGGGGTCAGCCTCCGTTTGTGCGGGGCTGCAGCGCACACCAGGGGCCCTGGGAGCCTGGTGCTCTCTATGCGGCGCTGAATCTGGGCGGTCAAGCAACCGCTGGAGGAGCCCTGCAGTTGCCCTTCCCTTCCCTCTGACAGAGCTCTCACTGCTGGAGCCCTTGGCAGTGTGGAATCCACCGGCCCCTCAGCCCCACCAAGACGCTTGGGGCATAGGTGACAAGGCAAGGCAGGAGCGGAGCTGAGGCCAGGAAGGCGCCAGTGGCGTCTTTCAGCCTCGCGCAGCCTGCTCCTTCCTGGGCAGGAAGCCTAGCAGGGAGGAAAGTCTGGGTAAGGCTCTCCCAGGGCAGAGCTGCCTCGCGCCAGGAACTCTGCCAGATCGGGCCTCTGAGCAGAATTCCAGCTCTGCTGTACTGGAGGCGCACTCGGCTCCGCCCAAGCAGGGCTTGCAGCCACTCACGGTTGGGCTGCCTCGTCTTCCATCGAGGAGGCTCGATTCCCCGCATGCTCTGGCCTCGGCTTCCAGGCAGGGGGGCCCCGCACCTCCTGCTGGTCTTGGCTCAGGGGCTGCTTTCCCTTCTGGGGCTGTGTGAGGGAGCCCAGACACGGAGGGGCAGGCCCCAATCACCTGCATACGTCTCTGCTGGGGAGGAGAGCCCATGGGAATCTAAGTCTGTCAGGCAGCTTCCCAGCGCCCACGGAGTAAGCCTCCGTGTGTGTGGGGCTGCAGACCACAGCCAGGGGCCCTGGAAGCCTTGTGCTCTCCGTGTGGCGCTGAGTCTGGGCGGCCAAGCAACCGCTGGAGGAGCCCTGCAGTAGCCCTCCACTTCGCTATGACCGAGCCCTCACTCCTGGAGCGCTTGGCAGTGTGCAACCCACCGGCCACTAAGCCCTCTCCAAGGACGCCTGGGGCCTGGGTGCAAAGACAAGGCATGAACGGAGCTGAGGCCAGGAAGGCGCCAGTGGCGTTTCCCAGCCTCTCGCAGCCTGCTCCTTCCTGGGCAAGAAGGCTAGCTTCGAGGCAAGTGTGGGCAAGGCTCCCCCAGGGCAGAGCAGCCTCGCCCCAGGAACTCTACTAGATCGGACCTCTGAGCCGAGCTGGAGCTCTGCCGTACTGGAGGCGCACTCGGCTCCGCACTAGCAGGGTCTGCAGCCGCACACGGCTTGGCTCCCTCGACTCTTGCCAAGGAGGCTCGCTTCCCCGCATATTGTGCAGTAGGCTTGCAGGCAGGGAGACCCGGCGCCTCCTGCAGGTCTCGGTTCCGGGGCTACTTCCCTTGAGCTGGGGCTGTGGGCAGGAGTCCAGACACGCAGGGGCAGGACCCAACAACCTGCACCTGTCTCTGCTGGGGAGGAGAGCCCGTGGGAATCTACGTCTGTCAGGCATCTTCTGGGCGCCACGGAGTCAGCTTCCGGGTGTGTGGGGCTGCAGACCACAGCCAGGGGCACTGGGAGCCTTGTGCTCTCCATGTGGCGCTGAGTCTGGGCGGCAAAGCACCGCAGGAGGAGCACTGCAGTTTCCCTCCCCTTCCCTCTGACAGAGCCCTGACTGCTGGAGCGCAAGGCAGTGTGAAACCCACCAGCCCCTAAGCCCTCCCCAAGGACGCCTGGGGCCTAGGTGCAAAGGCAAGGCAGGAGCGGAGCTGAGGCCAGCAAGGCGCCAGTGGCGTCTCCCAGCCACGCGCAGCCTGCTCCTTCCTGGGCAAGAAGGCTAGAAGCGAGGCAAGTCTGGGCAAGGCTCGCCCAGTGCAGAGCAGCCTCGCGCCAGGAACTCTACTAGTTCGGGCCTCTCAGCAGAGCGGGAGCTCTGCCATACTGGAGGCGCACTCGGCTCCCCCCAAGCAGGGCTTGCAGCCGCACACGGCTTGGCTCCATCGACTCTTCTCTAGGAGGCTCACTTCCCCGCATACTATGCACGAGACTTGCAGGAAGGGAGACCCTGCGCCTCCTGCAGGACTTGGCTCAGGGGCTGCTTCCCCTGAGCTTGGGCAATGGGCAGGAACCCAGACACCCAGGGGCAGGACCCAAGCACCTGTCCACATCTCTGCTGTGGATGAGAGCCCGAGGGAAATTACGTCTGTAAGGCATTTTCTGGGCGCCCACTGAGTCAGCCTCCATGTGTGTGGGGCTGCAGACCACAGCCAGGGGCCCTGGGAGCCTTGTGCTCTCCGTGCGGTGCTGAGTCTGGGCGGCCAAACAACCGCTGGAGGAGCCCTGCAGTTGCCGTCCACTTCCCTATGACCGAGCCCTCACTCCTGGAGCGCTTGGCAGTGTGCAACCCAAGGGCCACTAAGCCCTCCCCAAGGACGCCTGGGGCCTAGGTGCAAAGGCAAAGCAGGAGCGGAGCTGAGACCAGGAAGGCGCCAGTGGCGTCACCCAGCCTCGCACAGCCTGCTCCTTCCTGGGCAAGAAGGCTAAGCGCGAGGCAAATCTGCCCAAGTCTCCCCCAGCGCAGAGCAGCCTCGCAACAGGATCTACAACAGATCGGACCTCTGAGCACACCTGGAGCTCTGCCGTGCGGGAGGCGAACGTGGCTCCTCCCAATCAGGGATTGCAGCCGCACGCAGATGGGCTGCCACCTCTTCCGCTTAGGAGGCTCTCTTCGCAACTGCTGTACTCTCGCCTTCCAGGCGGGGGCGCCCCGCGCCTCCTGCAGGCCTTGGCTCAGAGGCTGCTTCCCCTGAGCTGGGGCTGTGGGCGGGAGCCCAGACACGCAGGGGCAGGCCCCAACCACCTGCACACGTCTCTGCTGGGGAGGAGAGCACTAGGGAACTGACGTCTGTCAGGCACCTTCTGGGCGCTCAAGGAGTCAGCCTCGGGCTGTGTGGGGCTGCAGACCACAGCCAGGGGCCCTGGGAGCCTGGTGCTCTCCGTGCCCTGCTGAGTCTGGGCGGTCAAGCAACCGCTGGAGCAGCCCTGACGTTGCCCTCCCCTTCCCTGTGACAGAGCTGTCACTGCTGGAGCCGTTGGCAGTGTGCAACCCACCGGCCCCTAAGCCCTCTGCAAGGACGCCTGGAGACTAGGTGCAAAGCTAAGGCAGGCGAGGAGCTGAGGCCAGGAAGGCGCCAGGAGCGTCTCCCGTTCTCGCTAGCCTACTCCTTCCTGGTCAGGAAGCCTAGCAGCGAGGCAAGTCTGGGCAAGGCTCGCCCAGGGCAGAGCAGCCTCACGCCAGGAACTCTGCCAGATCGGGCCTCTGAGCAGAGCTGGAGCTCTGCCGTACTGGAGGCAAACTTGGCTCCGCCCAAGAAGTGATTGCAGCCGCACACAGCTGGGCTGCGTCCTCTTCCCCCGAGGAGGCTCGCTTCCCGTATGCTGTGCACGAGGCTTCCAGGCGGGGGCGCCGCGCGCCTCCTACAGGCCTTGGCTCAGCGGCTGCTTGCCCTGACCTGGGGCTGTGGGAGGGAGCCCAGACACGCAGGGACTCGCCCCACCACCTGCGCACGTCTCTGCTGGGGAGGAGAGCGCTAGGGAAATTACGTCTGTCAGGCAACTTCTGGGCGCCCACGGAGTCAGCCTCCAGGTGTGTGGGGCTGCAGACAACAGCCAGGGGACCTGTGAGCCTTGGTGCTCTCCGTGCGGCGCTGAGTCTGGGCGGCCATACAACCGCTGGAGGAGCCCTGCAGTTGCCCTCCCCTTCCCTCTAATAGAGCCCTCACTGCTGGAGCGCTTGCCAGTGTGCAACCCACCGGCCCCTAAGCCCTCCCCAAGGACGCCTGGGGCCTGTGTGCAAAGGCAAGGCAGGAGTGGAGCTGAGGCCAGGAAGGCGCCAGTGGCCTCTCCCAGCATCGCACAGCCTGCTCCTTCCTGGGCAGGAAGGCTACCAGGCGAAGCAAGCATGGGCAAGTGTCGCACAGGGCAGAGCAGCCTCGCGCAAGGCACTTGACTAGATCAGGCCTCTGAGCAGAGCTGGAGCTCTGCCGTACTGGAGGCACACTCGGCTCCGCCCAAGCAGGGATTGCAGCTGCACGCGGCTTGGCTCCCTCGACTCTTCCCAAGGAGGCTCGCTTCCAAGGGTACTGTGCACTGGGCTTCCAGGAAGGGACGCCCCACGCCTCCTGCAGGTCTGGGCTCAGGGGTTGCTTCCCCTGAGCTGGGGCTGTGGGCGGGAGCCCAGAAACGCAGGGGCAGGCCCCACCACCTGCACACGTCTCTGCTGGGGAGGAGAGCGCTAGGGAAAAGACGTCTGTCAGGCAACTTCTGGGCGCCCACGGAGTCAGCCTCCGGGTGTGTGGGGCTGCAGACCACAGCCAGGGGATCTGTGAGCCTTGTTTTCTCCGTGCGGCGCTGAGTCTGGGCGGCCATACAACGGCTGGAGGAGCCCTGCAGTTGCCCTCCCCTTCCCTGTGACAGAGCTCTCACTACTGGAGCCCTTGGCAGTGTGCAACCCACCGGCCCCTAAGCCCTCTGCAAGGACGCCTGGGGACTAGGTGCAAAGCTAAGGCAGGCGTGGAGCTGAGGCCAGGATGGCGCCAGGACGTCTCCCATTCTGGCTAGCCTGCTCCTTCCTGAGCAGGAAGCCTAGCAGCGAGGCAAGTCTGGGCAAGGCTCGGCCAGGGCAGAGCAGCCTCATGCCCGCAACTCTGCCAGATCAGGCCTCTGAGCAGAGCTGGAGCTCTGCCGTACTGGAGGCAAACTCAGCTCCGCCCAAGAAGTGATTGCAGCCGCACGCAGCTGGGCTTCGTCCTCTTCCCCGGAGGAGGCTCCCGTCCCGTATTCTGTGCACGAGGCTTCCAGGCGGAGGGCCGGGCGCCTCCTACAGGTCTTGGCTCAGCGGCTGCTTGCCCTGAATTGGGGCTGTGGGAGCGAGCCCAGACACGCAGGGTCAGGCCCCACCACCTGCACACGTCTCTGCTGGGGAGGAGAGCGCTAGGGAAATGACGTCTGTCAGGCACCTTCTGGGCGCTCACAGAGTCAGCCTCTGGGTGTGTGGGGCTACAGACCACAGCCAGGGGACCTGGGAGCCTGGTGCTCTCGGTGCGGCGCTGAGCCTGAGCGGCCATAAAACCGCTGGAGGAGCCCTGCAGATGCCCTCCTAGTCCCTCTAATAGAGCCTTCACTGCTGGAGCGCTTGGCAGTGTGCAACCCACGGGCCCTTAAGCCCTCCCCAAGGACGACTGGGAAGTAGGTGCAAAGGCAAGGCAGGAGTGGAGCTGAGGCCAGGAAAGTGCCAGCAGCGTCTCCCAGTCTCATTCCGCCTGCTCCATCCTTGTCAGGAAGCCTAACTGCGAGGCAAGTCTGGGCAAGACTCGCCCAGGGCAGAGCAGCCTCACGCCGGGAACTCTGCCAGACTGGGCCTCTGAGCAGAGCTGGAGCTCTGCCATACTGGAGGCGCACTCGGCTCTGCCCAAGCAGGGATTGCAGCTGCACGCAGCTGGGCTGCCTCCTCTTCCCCAGAGGAGGCTCGCTTCCCGCATGCTGTGCACTAGCCTTCCAGGCAGGGGCGCCCCGCGCCTCCTGCAGGTCTTGGCTCAGGGGCTGCTTCCCTTGAGCTGGGGCTGTGGGCGGGAGCCCAGACAGGCAGGGGCAGGCCCCAACCACCTGCACACGTCTCTGCTGGGGAGGACAGCACTAGGGAAATGACGTCTGTCAGGCACCTTCTGGGCACTCACGGAGTCAGCCTCCGGGTGTGCGGGGCTGCAGACCCCACCAGGGACCCTGGGAGCCTGGTGCTCTCCGTGTGGCGCTGAGTCTGGGCTGCCAAGCGACCGCTGGAGGAGACCTGCACTTGCCCTCCCCTCCGCTCTAAGAGAGGCCTCACTGCAGGATGGCTGGGCAGTGTGCAAGCCAGGGGCTCCTAAGCCTTGCCCAAGGACGCCTGGGGCCTAGATGCAAAGGCAACGCAGGAGTGGAGCTGAGGCCAGGAAGGCGCCAGTGGCCTCTCCCAGCATCGCACAGCCTGCTCCTTCCTGGGCAGCAAGCCTAGCAGCGAGGCAAGCCTGGGCAAGTCTCGCCCAGGGCAGAGCAGACTCGCGCAAGGCACTTGACTAGATCCGGCCTCTGAGCAGAGCTGGAGTTCTGCCGTACTGGAGGCACACTCGGCTCGGCCCAAGCAGGGATTGCAGCTGCACGCGGCTTGGCTCCCTCGACTCTTCCCAAGGAGGCTCGCTTCCCCACGTACTGTGCACTTGGCTTCCAGGCGAGGGCGCCCCGCGCTCCTACAGGTCTTGGCTCAGGTGCTGCTTCCCCTGAGCTGGGGCTGTGGGAGGGAGCCCAGACACGCAGGGGCACGCCCCACCACCTGCACACGTCTCTGCTGGGGAGAAGAGCGCTAGGGAAATGACGTCTGTCAGGCAACTTCTGGGCGCCCACGGAGTCAGCCTCTGGGTGTGTGGGGCTGCAGACCACAGCCAGGGGACCTGGGAGCCTTGTGTTCTCCGTGAGGCGCTGAGTCTGGGCGGCCAAGCGACCGCTGGAGGAGCCCTGCGGTTGCCCTTCCCTTCCCTCTAAGAGATCTCTCACTGCTGGAGCCCTCGGCAGTGTGCAACCCACCGGCCCTTAAGCCCTCCCCAAGGACGCCTGGGGACTATGTGCAAAGGCAAGGCAGGAGTGGAGCTGAGGCCAGGAAAGAGCCAGCAGTGTCTCCCAGTCTCATTCCGCCTGCTCCATTTGGTCAGGAAGCCTAACAGCGAGGCAAGTCTGGGCAAGACTCGCCCAGGACAGAGCAGCCTCACGCCAGCAACTCTGCCAGATTGGGCCTCTGAGCAGAGCTGGAAGTCTGCCATACTGGAGGCGCACTCGGCTCCGCCCATGCAGGGATTGCAGCTGCACGGAGCTGGGCTGCCTCCTCTTCTCCCGAGGAGGCTCGCTTCCCGCATGCTGTGCACTAGGCTTCCAGGCGGGGCGCCCCGCGCCTCCTACAGGTCTTGCCTCAGGGGCTGCTTCCCTTGAGCTGGGGCTGCCGGCGGAAGCCCAGACACGCAGGGGCAGGCCCCACCACCTGCACACGTCTCTGCTGGGGAGGAGAGCGCTAGGGAAATGACGTCTGTCAGGCAACTTCTGGGCGCCGACGGAGTCAGCCTCCGGGTGTGTGGGGCTGCAGACAACAGCCAGGGGACCTGTGAGCCTGGTGCTCTCCGTGCAGCACTGAGTCTGGGCGGCCAAGCAACAGCTGGAGGAGCCCTGCAGTTGCCCTCCCCTTCCCTCAAATAGAGCCCTCATTGCTGGAGCGCTTGCCAGTGTGCAACCCACCAGCCCCTAAGCCCTCCCCGAGGACGCCTGTGGCCTGGGTGCAAAGGCAAGGCAGGAGTGGAGCTGAGGCCAGGAAGGCGCCAGTGGCCTCTCCCAGTATCGCACAGCCTGGTCCTTCCTCGTCAGGAAGCCTAGCAGCGAGGCAAGTCTGGGCAAGTCTCGCCCAGAGCAGAGCAGCCTCACGCCAGGAACTCTGCCAGATTGGGCCTCTGAGCAGAGCTGGAGCTCTGCCGTACTGGACGCGCACTCGGCTCCGCCCAAGCAGGGATTGCAGCTGCAAGAGGCTTGGCTCCCTCGACTCTTCCCAAGGAGGCTCGCTTCCCCGCGTACTGTGCACTTGGCTTGCAGGCAGGGACGCCCCGCGTCTCCTGCAGGTCTTGGCTCAGGGGCTGCTTCCCCTGAGCTGGGGCTGTGGGCGGGAGCCCAGACACGCAGGGGCAGGCCCCAACCACCTGCACACGACTCTGCTGGGGAGGACAGCACTAGGGAAATGACGTCTGTCAGGCACCTTCTGGGCACTCACGGAGTCAGCCTCCGGGTGTGCGGGCCTGCAGACCCCACCAGGGACCCTGGGAGCCTGGTGCTCTCCGTGCGGCGCTGAGTCTGGGCGGCCATACAACCGCTGGAGGAGCCCTGCAGTTGCCCTCCCCTTCCCTCTAATAGAGCCCTCACTGCTGGAGCACTTGCCAGTGTGCAACCCACCGGCCCCTAAGCCCTCCCCAAGGACGCCTGGGGCCTGTGTGCAAAGGCAAGGCAGGAGTGGAGCTGAGGCCAGGAAGGCGCCAGTGGCCTCTCCCAGCATCGCACAGCCTGCTCCTTCCTGGGCAGGAAGGCTACCAGGCGAAGCAAGCATGGGCAAGTGTCGCACAGGGCAGAGCAGCCTCGCGCAAGGCACTTGACTAGATCAGGCCTCTGAGCAGAGCTGGAGCTCTGCCGTACTGGAGGCACACTCGGCTCCGCCCAAGCAGGGATTGCAGCTGCACGCGGCTTGGCTCCCTCGACTCTTCCCAAGGAGGCTCGCTTCCAAGGGTACTGTGCACTGGGCTTCCAGGAAGGGACGCCCCACGCCTCCTGCAGGTCTGGGCTCAGGGGTTGCTTCCCCTGAGCTGGGGCTGTGGGCGGGAGCCCAGAAACGCAGGGGCAGGCCCCACCACCTGCACACGTCTCTGCTGGGGAGGAGAGCGCTAGGGAAAAGACGTCTGTCAGGCAACTTCTGGGCGCCCACGGAGTCAGCCTCCGGGTGTGTGGGGCTGCAGACCACAGCCAGGGGATCTGTGAGCCTTGTTTTCTCCGTGCGGCGCTGAGTCTGGGCGGCCATACAACCGCTGGAGGAGCCCTGCAGTTGCCCTCCCCTTCCCTGTGACAGAGCTCTCACTACTGGAGCCCTTGGCAGTGTGCAACCCACCGGCCCCTAAGCCCTCTGCAAGGACGCCTGGGGACTAGGTGCAAAGCTAAGGCAGGCGTGGAGCTGAGGCCAGGATGGCGCCAGGACGTCTCCCATTCTGGCTAGCCTGCTCCTTCCTGAGCAGGAAGCCTAGCAGCGAGGCAAGTCTGGGCAAGGCTCGGCCAGGGCAGAGCAGCCTCATGCCCGCAACTCTGCCAGATCGGGCCTCTGAGCAGAGCTGGAGCTCTGCCGTACTGGAGGCAAACTCGGCTCCTCCCAAGAAGTGATTGCAGCCGCACGCAGCTGGGCTTCGTCCTCTTCCCCGGAGGAGGCTCCCGTCCCGTATTCTGTGCACGAGGCTTCCAGGCGGAGGGCCGGGCGCCTCCTACAGGTCTTGGCTCAGCGGCTGCTTGCCCTGAATTGGGGCTGTGGGAGCGAGCCCAGACACGCAGGGTCAGGCCCCACCACCTGCACACGTCTCTGCTGGGGAGGAGAGCGCTAGGGAAATGACGTCTGTCAGGCACCTTCTGGGCGCTCACAGAGTCAGCCTCTGGGTGTGTGGGGCTACAGACCACAGCCAGGGGACCTGGGAGCCTGGTGCTCTCGGTGCGGCGCTGAGCCTGAGCGGCCATAAAACCGCTGGAGGAGCCCTGCAGATGCCCTCCTCGTCCCTCTAATAGAGCCTTCACTGCTGGAGCGCTTGGCAGTGTGCAACCCACGGGCCCTTAAGCCCTCCCCAAGGACGACTGGGAAGTAGGTGCAAAGGCAAGGCAGGAGTGGAGCTGAGGCCAGGAAAGTGCCAGCAGCGTCTCCCAGTCTCATTCCGCCTGCTCCATCCTTGTCAGGAAGCCTAACTGCGAGGCAAGTCTGGGCAAGACTCGCCCAGGGCAGAGCAGCCTCACGCCGGGAACTCTGCCAGATTGGGCCTCTGAGCAGAGCTGGAGCTCTGCCGTACTGGACGCGCACTCGGCTCCGCCCAAGCAGGGATTGCAGCTGCAAGAGGCTTGGCTCCCTCGACTCTTCCCAAGGAGGCTCGCTTCCCCGCGTACTGTGCACTTGGCTTGCAGCCAGGGACGCCCCGCGCCTCCTGCAGGTCTTGGCTCAGGGGCTGCTTCCCCTGAGCTGGGGCTGTGGGCGGGAGCCCAGACACGCAGGGGCAGGCCCCAACCACCTGCACACGACTCTGCTGGGGAGGACAGCACTAGGGAAATGACGTCTGTCAGGCACCTTCTGGGCACTCACGGAGTCAGCCTCCGGGTGTGCGGGCCTGCAGACCCCACCAGGGACCCTGGGAGCCTGGTGCTCTCCGTGCGGCGCTGAGTCTGGGCGGCCATACAACCGCTGGAGGAGCCCTGCAGTTGCCCTCCCCTTCCCTCTAATAGAGCCCTCACTGCTGGAGCACTTGCCAGTGTGCAACCCACCGGCCCCTAAGCCCTCCCCAAGGACGCCTGGGGCCTGTGTGCAAAGGCAAGGCAGGAGTGGAGCTGAGGCCAGGAAGGCGCCAGTGGCCTCTCCCAGCATCGCACAGCCTGCTCCTTCCTGGGCAGGAAGGCTACCAGGCGAAGCAAGCATGGGCAAGTGTCGCACAGGGCAGAGCAGCCTCGCGCAAGGCACTTGACTAGATCAGGCCTCTGAGCAGAGCTGGAGCTCTGCCGTACTGGAGGCACACTCGGCTCCGCCCAAGCAGGGATTGCAGCTGCACGCGGCTTGGCTCCCTCGACTCTTCCCAAGGAGGCTCGCTTCCAAGGGTACTGTGCACTGGGCTTCCAGGAAGGGACGCCCCACGCCTCCTGCAGGTCTGGGCTCAGGGGTTGCTTCCCCTGAGCTGGGGCTGTGGGCGGGAGCCCAGAAACGCAGGGGCAGGCCCCACCACCTGCACACGTCTCTGCTGGGGAGGAGAGCGCTAGGGAAAAGACGTCTGTCAGGCAACTTCTGGGCGCCCACGGAGTCAGCCTCCGGGTGTGTGGGGCTGCAGACCACAGCCAGGGGATCTGTGAGCCTTGTTTTCTCCGTGCGGCGCTGAGTCTGGGCGGCCATACAACCGCTGGAGGAGCCCTGCAGTTGCCCTCCCCTTCCCTGTGACAGAGCTCTCACTACTGGAGCCCTTGGCAGTGTGCAACCCACCGGCCCCTAAGCCCTCTGCAAGGACGCCTGGGGACTAGGTGCAAAGCTAAGGCAGGCGTGGAGCTGAGGCCAGGATGGCGCCAGGACGTCTCCCATTCTGGCTAGCCTGCTCCTTCCTGAGCAGGAAGCCTAGCAGCGAGGCAAGTCTGGGCAAGGCTCGGCCAGGGCAGAGCAGCCTCATGCCCGCAACTCTGCCAGATCGGGCCTCTGAGCAGAGCTGGAGCTCTGCCGTACTGGAGGCAAACTCGGCTCCTCCCAAGAAGTGATTGCAGCCGCACGCAGCTGGGCTTCGTCCTCTTCCCCGGAGGAGGCTCCCGTCCCGTATTCTGTGCACGAGGCTTCCAGGCGGAGGGCCGGGCGCCTCCTACAGGTCTTGGCTCAGCGGCTGCTTGCCCTGAATTGGGGCTGTGGGAGCGAGCCCAGACACGCAGGGTCAGGCCCCACCACCTGCACACGTCTCTGCTGGGGAGGAGAGCGCTAGGGAAATGACGTCTGTCAGGCACCTTCTGGGCGCTCACAGAGTCAGCCTCTGGGTGTGTGGGGCTACAGACCACAGCCAGGGGACCTGGGAGCCTGGTGCTCTCGGTGCGGCGCTGAGCCTGAGCGGCCATAAAACCGCTGGAGGAGCCCTGCAGATGCCCTCCTCGTCCCTCTAATAGAGCCTTCACTGCTGGAGCGCTTGGCAGTGTGCAACCCACGGGCCCTTAAGCCCTCCCCAAGGACGACTGGGAAGTAGGTGCAAAGGCAAGGCAGGAGTGGAGCTGAGGCCAGGAAAGTGCCAGCAGCGTCTCCCAGTCTCATTCCTCCTGCTCCATCCTTGTCAGGAAGCCTAACTGCGAGGCAAGTCTGGGCAAGACTCGCCCAGGGCAGAGCAGCCTCACGCCGGGAACTCTGCCAGATTGGGCCTCTGAGCAGAGCTGGAGCTCTGCCGTACTGGACGCGCACTCGGCTCCGCCCAAGCAGGGATTGCAGCTGCAAGAGGCTTGGCTCCCTCGACTCTTCCCAAGGAGGCTCGCTTCCCCGCGTACTGTGCACTTGGCTTGCAGCCAGGGATGCCCCGCGCCTCCTGCAGGTCTTGGCTCAGGGGCTGCTTCCCCTGAGCTGGGGCTGTGGGCGGGAGCCCAGACACGCAGGGGCAGGCCCCAACCACCTGCACACGACTCTGCTGGGGAGGACAGCACTAGGGAAATGACGTCTGTCAGGCACCTTCTGGGCACTCACGGAGTCAGCCTCCGGGTGTGCGGGCCTGCAGACCCCACCAGGGACCCTGGGAGCCTGGTGCTCTCCGTGCGGCGCTGAGTCTGGGCGGCCATACAACCGCTGGAGGAGCCCTGCAGTTGCCCTCCCCTTCCCTCTAATAGAGCCCTCACTGCTGGAGCACTTGCCAGTGTGCAACCCACCGGCCCCTAAGCCCTCCCCAAGGACGCCTGGGGCCTGTGTGCAAAGGCAAGGCAGGAGTGGAGCTGAGGCCAGGAAGGCGCCAGTGGCCTCTCCCAGCATCGCACAGCCTGCTCCTTCCTGGGCAGGAAGGCTACCAGGCGAAGCAAGCATGGGCAAGTGTCGCACAGGGCAGAGCAGCCTCGCGCAAGGCACTTGACTAGATCAGGCCTCTGAGCAGAGCTGGAGCTCTGCCGTACTGGAGGCACACTCGGCTCCGCCCAAGCAGGGATTGCAGCTGCACGCGGCTTGGCTCCCTCGACTCTTCCCAAGGAGGCTCGCTTCCAAGGGTACTGTGCACTGGGCTTCCAGGAAGGGACGCCCCACGCCTCCTGCAGGTCTGGGCTCAGGGGTTGCTTCCCCTGAGCTGGGGCTGTGGGCGGGAGCCCAGAAACGCAGGGGCAGGCCCCACCACCTGCACACGTCTCTGCTGGGGAGGAGAGCGCTAGGGAAAAGACGTCTGTCAGGCAACTTCTGGGCGCCCACGGAGTCAGCCTCCGGGTGTGTGGGGCTGCAGACCACAGCCAGGGGATCTGTGAGCCTTGTTTTCTCCGTGCGGCGCTGAGTCTGGGCGGCCATACAACCGCTGGAGGAGCCCTGCAGTTGCCCTCCCCTTCCCTGTGACAGAGCTCTCACTACTGGAGCCCTTGGCAGTGTGCAACCCACCGGCCCCTAAGCCCTCTGCAAGGACGCCTGGGGACTAGGTGCAAAGCTAAGGCAGGCGTGGAGCTGAGGCCAGGATGGCGCCAGGACGTCTCCCATTCTGGCTAGCCTGCTCCTTCCTGAGCAGGAAGCCTAGCAGCGAGGCAAGTCTGGGCAAGGCTCGGCCAGGGCAGAGCAGCCTCATGCCCGCAACTCTGCCAGATCGGGCCTCTGAGCAGAGCTGGAGCTCTGCCGTACTGGAGGCAAACTCGGCTCCTCCCAAGAAGTGATTGCAGCCGCACGCAGCTGGGCTTCGTCCTCTTCCCCGGAGGAGGCTCCCGTCCCGTATTCTGTGCACGAGGCTTCCAGGCGGAGGGCCGGGCGCCTCCTACAGGTCTTGGCTCAGCGGCTGCTTGCCCTGAATTGGGGCTGTGGGAGCGAGCCCAGACACGCAGGGTCAGGCCCCACCACCTGCACACGTCTCTGCTGGGGAGGAGAGCGCTAGGGAAATGACGTCTGTCAGGCACCTTCTGGGCGCTCACAGAGTCAGCCTCTGGGTGTGTGGGGCTACAGACCACAGCCAGGGGACCTGGGAGCCTGGTGCTCTCGGTGCGGCGCTGAGCCTGAGCGGCCATAAAACCGCTGGAGGAGCCCTGCAGATGCCCTCCTCGTCCCTCTAATAGAGCCTTCACTGCTGGAGCGCTTGGCAGTGTGCAACCCACGGGCCCTTAAGCCCTCCCCAAGGACGACTGGGAAGTAGGTGCAAAGGCAAGGCAGGAGTGGAGCTGAGGCCAGGAAAGTGCCAGCAGCGTCTCCCAGTCTCATTCCGCCTGCTCCATCCTTGTCAGGAAGCCTAACTGCGAGGCAAGTCTGGGCAAGACTCGCCCAGGGCAGAGCAGCCTCACGCCGGGAACTCTGCCAGATTGGGCCTCTGAGCAGAGCTGGAGCTCTGCCGTACTGGACGCGCACTCGGCTACGCCCAAGCAGGGATTGCAGCTGCAAGAGGCTTGGCTCCCTCGACTCTTCCCAAGGAGGCTCGCTTCCCCGCGTACTGTGCACTTGGCTTGCAGCCAGGGATGCCCCGCGCCTCCTGCAGGTCTTGGCTCAGGGGCTGCTTCCCCTGAGCTGGGGCTGTGGGCGGGAGCCCAGACACGCAGGGGCAGGCCCCAACCACCTGCACACGACTCTGCTGGGGAGGACAGCACTAGGGAAATGACGTCTGTCAGGCACCTTCTGGGCACTCACGGAGTCAGCCTCCGGGTGTGCGGGCCTGCAGACCCCACCAGGGACCCTGGGAGCCTGGTGCTCTCCGTGCGGCGCTGAGTCTGGGCGGCCATACAACCGCTGGAGGAGCCCTGCAGTTGCCCTCCCCTTCCCTCTAATAGAGCCCTCACTGCTGGAGCACTTGCCAGTGTGCAACCCACCGGCCCCTAAGCCCTCCCCAAGGACGCCTGGGGCCTGTGTGCAAAGGCAAGGCAGGAGTGGAGCTGAGGCCAGGAAGGCGCCAGTGGCCTCTCCCAGCATCGCACAGCCTGCTCCTTCCTGGGCAGGAAGGCTACCAGGCGAAGCAAGCATGGGCAAGTGTCGCACAGGGCAGAGCAGCCTCGCGCAAGGCACTTGACTAGATCAGGCCTCTGAGCAGAGCTGGAGCTCTGCCGTACTGGAGGCACACTCGGCTCCGCCCAAGCAGGGATTGCAGCTGCACGCGGCTTGGCTCCCTCGACTCTTCCCAAGGAGGCTCGCTTCCAAGGGTACTGTGCACTGGGCTTCCAGGAAGGGACGCCCCACGCCTCCTGCAGGTCTGGGCTCAGGGGTTGCTTCCCCTGAGCTGGGGCTGTGGGCGGGAGCCCAGAAACGCAGGGGCAGGCCCCACCACCTGCACACGTCTCTGCTGGGGAGGAGAGCGCTAGGGAAAAGACGTCTGTCAGGCAACTTCTGGGCGCCCACGGAGTCAGCCTCTGGGTGTGTGGGGCTGCAGACCACAGCCAGGGGACCTGGGAGCCTTGTGTTCTCCGTGAGGCGCTGAGTCTGGGCGGCCAAGCGACCGCTGGAGGAGCCCTGCGGTTGCCCTTCCCTTCCCTCTAAGAGATCTCTCACTGCTGGAGCCCTCGGCAGTGTGCAACCCACCGGCCCTTAAGCCCTCCCCAAGGACGCCTGGGGACTATGTGCAAAGGCAAGGCAGGAGTGGAGCTGAGGCCAGGAAAGAGCCAGCAGTGTCTCCCAGTCTCATTCCGCCTGCTCCATTTGGTCAGGAAGCCTAACAGCGAGGCAAGTCTGGGCAAGACTCGCCCAGGACAGAGCAGCCTCACGCCAGCAACTCTGCCAGATTGGGCCTCTGAGCAGAGCTGGAAGTCTGCCATACTGGAGGCGCACTCGGCTCCGCCCATGCAGGGATTGCAGCTGCACGGAGCTGGGCTGCCTCCTCTTCTCCCGAGGAGGCTCGCTTCCCGCATGCTGTGCACTAGGCTTCCAGGCGGGGCGCCCCGCGCCTCCTACAGGTCTTGCCTCAGGGGCTGCTTCCCTTGAGCTGGGGCTGCCGGCGGAAGCCTAGACACGCAGGGGCAGGCCCCACCACCTGCACACGTCTCTGCTGGGGAGGAGAGCGCTAGGGAAATGACGTCTGTCAGGCAACTTCTGGGCGCCGACGGAGTCAGCCTCCGGGTGTGTGGGGCTGCAGACAACAGCCAGGGGACCTGTGAGCCTGGTGCTCTCCGTGCAGCACTGAGTCTGGGCGGCCAAGCAACAGCTGGAGGAGCCCTGCAGTTGCCCTCCCCTTCCCTCAAATAGAGCCCTCATTGCTGGAGCGCTTGCCAGTGTGCAACCCACCAGCCCCTAAGCCCTCCCCGAGGACGCCTGTGGCCTGGGTGCAAAGGCAAGGCAGGAGTGGAGCTGAGGCCAGGAAGGCGCCAGTGGCCTCTCCCAGTATCGCACAGCCTGGTCCTTCCTCGTCAGGAAGCCTAGCAGCGAGGCAAGTCTGGGCAAGTCTCGCCCAGAGCAGAGCAGCCTCACGCCAGGAACTCTGCCAGATTGGGCCTCTGAGCAGAGCTGGAGCTCTGCCGTACTGGACGCGCACTCGGCTCCGCCCAAGCAGGGATTGCAGCTGCAAGAGGCTTGGCTCCCTCGACTCTTCCCAAGGAGGCTCGCTTCCCCGCGTACTGTGCACTTGGCTTGCAGGCAGGGACGCCCCGCGTCTCCTGCAGGTCTTGGCTCAGGGGCTGCTTCCCCTGAGCTGGGGCTGTGGGCGGGAGCCCAGACACGCAGGGGCAGGCCCCAACCACCTGCACACGACTCTGCTGGGGAGGACAGCACTAGGGAAATGACGTCTGTCAGGCACCTTCTGGGCACTCACGGAGTCAGCCTCCGGGTGTGCGGGCCTGCAGACCCCACCAGGGACCCTGGGAGCCTGGTGCTCTCCGTGCGGCGCTGAGTCTGGGCGGCCATACAACCGCTGGAGGAGCCCTGCAGTTGCCCTCCCCTTCCCTCTAATAGAGCCCTCACTGCTGGAGCACTTGCCAGTGTGCAACCCACCGGCCCCTAAGCCCTCCCCAAGGACGCCTGGGGCCTGTGTGCAAAGGCAAGGCAGGAGTGGAGCTGAGGCCAGGAAGGCGCCAGTGGCCTCTCCCAGCATCGCACAGCCTGCTCCTTCCTGGGCAGGAAGGCTACCAGGCGAAGCAAGCATGGGCAAGTGTCGCACAGGGCAGAGCAGCCTCGCGCAAGGCACTTGACTAGATCAGGCCTCTGAGCAGAGCTGGAGCTCTGCCGTACTGGAGGCACACTCGGCTCCGCCCAAGCAGGGATTGCAGCTGCACGCGGCTTGGCTCCCTCGACTCTTCCCAAGGAGGCTCGCTTCCAAGGGTACTGTGCACTGGGCTTCCAGGAAGGGACGCCCCACGCCTCCTGCAGGTCTGGGCTCAGGGGTTGCTTCCCCTGAGCTGGGGCTGTGGGCGGGAGCCCAGAAACGCAGGGGCAGGCCCCACCACCTGCACACGTCTCTGCTAGGGAGCAGAGCGCTAGGGAAAAGACGTCTGTCAGGCAACTTCTGGGCGCCCACGGAGTCAGCCTCCGGGTGTGTGGGGCTGCAGACCACAGCCAGGGGATCTGTGAGCCTTGTTTTCTCCGTGCGGCGCTGAGTCTGGGCGGCCATACAACCGCTGGAGGAGCCCTGCAGTTGCCCTCCCCTTCCCTGTGACAGAGCTCTCACTACTGGAGCCCTTGGCAGTGTGCAACCCACCGGCCCCTAAGCCCTCTGCAAGGACGCCTGGGGACTAGGTGCAAAGCTAAGGCAGGCGTGGAGCTGAGGCCAGGATGGCGCCAGGACGTCTCCCATTCTGGCTAGCCTGCTCCTTCCTGAGCAGGAAGCCTAGCAGCGAGGCAAGTCTGGGCAAGGCTCGGCCAGGGCAGAGCAGCCTCATGCCCGCAACTCTGCCAGATCGGGCCTCTGAGCAGAGCTGGAGCTCTGCCGTACTGGAGGCAAACTCGGCTCCTCCCAAGAAGTGATTGCAGCCGCACGCAGCTGGGCTTCGTCCTCTTCCCCGGAGGAGGCTCCCGTCCCGTATTCTGTGCACGAGGCTTCCAGGCGGAGGGCCGGGCGCCTCCTACAGGTCTTGGCTCAGCGGCTGCTTGCCCTGAATTGGGGCTGTGGGAGCGAGCCCAGACACGCAGGGTCAGGCCCCACCACCTGCACACGTCTCTGCTGGGGAGGAGAGCGCTAGGGAAATGACGTCTGTCAGGCACCTTCTGGGCGCTCACAGAGTCAGCCTCTGGGTGTGTGGGGCTACAGACCACAGCCAGGGGACCTGGGAGCCTGGTGCTCTCGGTGCGGCGCTGAGCCTGAGCGGCCATAAAACCGCTGGAGGAGCCCTGCAGATGCCCTCCTCGTCCCTCTAATAGAGCCTTCACTGCTGGAGCGCTTGGCAGTGTGCAACCCACGGGCCCTTAAGCCCTCCCCAAGGACGACTGGGAAGTAGGTGCAAAGGCAAGGCAGGAGTGGAGCTGAGGCCAGGAAAGTGCCAGCAGCGTCTCCCAGTCTCATTCCTCCTGCTCCATCCTTGTCAGGAAGCCTAACTGCGAGGCAAGTCTGGGCAAGACTCGCCCAGGGCAGAGCAGCCTCACGCCGGGAACTCTGCCAGATTGGGCCTCTGAGCAGAGCTGGAGCTCTGCCGTACTGGACGCGCACTCGGCTCCGCCCAAGCAGGGATTGCAGCTGCAAGAGGCTTGGCTCCCTCGACTCTTCCCAAGGAGGCTCGCTTCCCCGCGTACTGTGCACTTGGCTTGCAGGCAGGGACGCCCCGCGCCTCCTGCAGGTCTTGGCTCAGGGGCTGCTTCCCCTGAGCTGGGGCTGTGGGCGGGAGCCCAGACACGCAGGGGCAGGCCCCAACCACCTGCACACGACTCTGCTGGGGAGGACAGCACTAGGGAAATGACGTCTGTCAGGCACCTTCTGGGCACTCACGGAGTCAGCCTCCGGGTGTGCGGGCCTGCAGACCCCACCAGGGACCCTGGGAGCCTGGTGCTCTCCGTGCGGCGCTGAGTCTGGGCGGCCATACAACCGCTGGAGGAGCCCTGCAGTTGCCCTCCCCTTCCCTCTAATAGAGCCCTCACTGCTGGAGCACTTGCCAGTGTGCAACCCACCGGCCCCTAAGCCCTCCCCAAGGACGCCTGGGGCCTGTGTGCAAAGGCAAGGCAGGAGTGGAGCTGAGGCCAGGAAGGCGCCAGTGGCCTCTCCCAGCATCGCACAGCCTGCTCCTTCCTGGGCAGGAAGGCTACCAGGCGAAGCAAGCATGGGCAAGTGTCGCACAGGGCAGAGCAGCCTCGCGCAAGGCACTTGACTAGATCAGGCCTCTGAGCAGAGCTGGAGCTCTGCCGTACTGGAGGCACACTCGGCTCCGCCCAAGCAGGGATTGCAGCTGCACGCGGCTTGGCTCCCTCGACTCTTCCCAAGGAGGCTCGCTTCCAAGGGTACTGTGCACTGGGCTTCCAGGAAGGGACGCCCCACGCCTCCTGCAGGTCTGGGCTCAGGGGTTGCTTCCCCTGAGCTGGGGCTGTGGGCGGGAGCCCAGAAACGCAGGGGCAGGCCCCACCACCTGCACACGTCTCTGCTGGGGAGGAGAGCGCTAGGGAAAAGACGTCTGTCAGGCAACTTCTGGGCGCCCACGGAGTCAGCCTCCGGGTGTGTGGGGCTGCAGACCACAGCCAGGGGATCTGTGAGCCTTGTTTTCTCCGTGCGGCGCTGAGTCTGGGCGGCCATACAACCGCTGGAGGAGCCCTGCAGTTGCCCTCCCCTTCCCTGTGACAGAGCTCTCACTACTGGAGCCCTTGGCAGTGTGCAACCCACCGGCCCCTAAGCCCTCTGCAAGGACGCCTGGGGACTAGGTGCAAAGCTAAGGCAGGCGTGGAGCTGAGGCCAGGATGGCGCCAGGACGTCTCCCATTCTGGCTAGCCTGCTCCTTCCTGAGCAGGAAGCCTAGCAGCGAGGCAAGTCTGGGCAAGGCTCGGCCAGGGCAGAGCAGCCTCATGCCCGCAACTCTGCCAGATCGGGCCTCTGAGCAGAGCTGGAGCTCTGCCGTACTGGAGGCAAACTCGGCTCCTCCCAAGAAGTGATTGCAGCCGCACGCAGCTGGGCTTCGTCCTCTTCCCCGGAGGAGGCTCCCGTCCCGTATTCTGTGCACGAGGCTTCCAGGCGGAGGGCCGGGCGCCTCCTACAGGTCTTGGCTCAGCGGCTGCTTGCCCTGAATTGGGGCTGTGGGAGCGAGCCCAGACACGCAGGGTCAGGCCCCACCACCTGCACACGTCTCTGCTGGGGAGGAGAGCGCTAGGGAAATGACGTCTGTCAGGCACCTTCTGGGCGCTCACAGAGTCAGCCTCTGGGTGTGTGGGGCTACAGACCACAGCCAGGGGACCTGGGAGCCTGGTGCTCTCGGTGCAGCGCTGAGCCTGAGCGGCCATAAAACCGCTGGAGGAGCCCTGCAGATGCCCTCCTCGTCCCTCTAATAGAGCCTTCACTGCTGGAGCGCTTGGCAGTGTGCAACCCACGGGCCCTTAAGCCCTCCCCAAGGACGACTGGGAAGTAGGTGCAAAGGCAAGGCAGGAGTGGAGCTGAGGCCAGGAAAGTGCCAGCAGCGTCTCCCAGTCTCATTCCGCCTGCTCCATCCTTGTCAGGAAGCCTAACTGCGAGGCAAGTCTGGGCAAGACTCGCCCAGGGCAGAGCAGCCTCACGCCGGGAACTCTGCCAGATTGGGCCTCTGAGCAGAGCTGGAGCTCTGCCGTACTGGACGCGCACTCGGCTCCGCCCAAGCAGGGATTGCAGCTGCAAGAGGCTTGGCTCCCTCGACTCTTCCCAAGGAGGCTCGCTTCCCCGCGTACTGTGCACTTGGCTTGCAGGCAGGGACGCCCCGCGCCTCCTGCAGGTCTTGGCTCAGGGGCTGCTTCCCCTGAGCTGGGGCTGTGGGCGGGAGCCCAGACACGCAGGGGCAGGCCCCAACCACCTGCACACGACTCTGCTGGGGAGGACAGCACTAGGGAAATGACGTCTGTCAGGCACCTTCTGGGCACTCACGGAGTCAGCCTCCGGGTGTGCGGGCCTGCAGACCCCACCAGGGACCCTGGGAGCCTGGTGCTCTCCGTGCGGCGCTGAGTCTGGGCGGCCATACAACCGCTGGAGGAGCCCTGCAGTTGCCCTCCCCTTCCCTCTAATAGAGCCCTCACTGCTGGAGCACTTGCCAGTGTGCAACCCACCGGCCCCTAAGCCCTCCCCAAGGACGCCTGGGGCCTGTGTGCAAAGGCAAGGCAGGAGTGGAGCTGAGGCCAGGAAGGCGCCAGTGGCCTCTCCCAGCATCGCACAGCCTGCTCCTTCCTGGGCAGGAAGGCTACCAGGCGAAGCAAGCATGGGCAAGTGTCGCACAGGGCAGAGCAGCCTCGCGCAAGGCACTTGACTAGATCAGGCCTCTGAGCAGAGCTGGAGCTCTGCCGTACTGGAGGCACACTCGGCTCCGCCCAAGCAGGGATTGCAGCTGCACGCGGCTTGGCTCCCTCGACTCTTCCCAAGGAGGCTCGCTTCCAAGGGTACTGTGCACTGGGCTTCCAGGAAGGGACGCCCCACGCCTCCTGCAGGTCTGGGCTCAGGGGTTGCTTCCCCTGAGCTGGGGCTGTGGGCGGGAGCCCAGAAACGCAGGGGCAGGCCCCACCACCTGCACACGTCTCTGCTGGGGAGGAGAGCGCTAGGGAAAAGACGTCTGTCAGGCAACTTCTGGGCGCCCACGGAGTCAGCCTCCGGGTGTGTGGGGCTGCAGACCACAGCCAGGGGATCTGTGAGCCTTGTTTTCTCCGTGCGGCGCTGAGTCTGGGCGGCCATACAACCGCTGGAGGAGCCCTGCAGTTGCCCTCCCCTTCCCTGTGACAGAGCTCTCACTACTGGAGCCCTTGGCAGTGTGCAACCCACCGGCCCCTAAGCCCTCTGCAAGGACGCCTGGGGACTAGGTGCAAAGCTAAGGCAGGCGTGGAGCTGAGGCCAGGATGGCGCCAGGACGTCTCCCATTCTGGCTAGCCTGCTCCTTCCTGAGCAGGAAGCCTAGCAGCGAGGCAAGTCTGGGCAAGGCTCGGCCAGGGCAGAGCAGCCTCATGCCCGCAACTCTGCCAGATCGGGCCTCTGAGCAGAGCTGGAGCTCTGCCGTACTGGAGGCAAACTCGGCTCCTCCCAAGAAGTGATTGCAGCCGCACGCAGCTGGGCTTCGTCCTCTTCCCCGGAGGAGGCTCCCGTCCCGTATTCTGTGCACGAGGCTTCCAGGCGGAGGGCCGGGCGCCTCCTACAGGTCTTGGCTCAGCGGCTGCTTGCCCTGAATTGGGGCTGTGGGAGCGAGCCCAGACACGCAGGGTCAGGCCCCACCACCTGCACACGTCTCTGCTGGGGAGGAGAGCGCTAGGGAAATGACGTCTGTCAGGCACCTTCTGGGCGCTCACAGAGTCAGCCTCTGGGTGTGTGGGGCTACAGACCACAGCCAGGGGACCTGGGAGCCTGGTGCTCTCGGTGCGGCGCTGAGCCTGAGCGGCCATAAAACCGCTGGAGGAGCCCTGCAGATGCCCTCCTCGTCCCTCTAATAGAGCCTTCACTGCTGGAGCGCTTGGCAGTGTGCAACCCACGGGCCCTTAAGCCCTCCCCAAGGACGACTGGGAAGTAGGTGCAAAGGCAAGGCAGGAGTGGAGCTGAGGCCAGGAAAGTGCCAGCAGCGTCTCCCAGTCTCATTCCTCCTGCTCCATCCTTGTCAGGAAGCCTAACTGCGAGGCAAGTCTGGGCAAGACTCGCCCAGGGCAGAGCAGCCTCACGCCGGGAACTCTGCCAGATTGGGCCTCTGAGCAGAGCTGGAGCTCTGCCGTACTGGACGCGCACTCGGCTCCGCCCAAGCAGGGATTGCAGCTGCAAGAGGCTTGGCTCCCTCGACTCTTCCCAAGGAGGCTCGCTTCCCCGCGTACTGTGCACTTGGCTTGCAGCCAGGGATGCCCCGCGCCTCCTGCAGGTCTTGGCTCAGGGGCTGCTTCCCCTGAGCTGGGGCTGTGGGCGGGAGCCCAGACACGCAGGGGCAGGCCCCAACCACCTGCACACGACTCTGCTGGGGAGGACAGCACTAGGGAAATGACGTCTGTCAGGCACCTTCTGGGCACTCACGGAGTCAGCCTCCGGGTGTGCGGGCCTGCAGACCCCACCAGGGACCCTGGGAGCCTGGTGCTCTCCGTGCGGCGCTGAGTCTGGGCGGCCATACAACCGCTGGAGGAGCCCTGCAGTTGCCCTCCCCTTCCCTCTAATAGAGCCCTCACTGCTGGAGCACTTGCCAGTGTGCAACCCACCGGCCCCTAAGCCCTCCCCAAGGACGCCTGGGGCCTGTGTGCAAAGGCAAGGCAGGAGTGGAGCTGAGGCCAGGAAGGCGCCAGTGGCCTCTCCCAGCATCGCACAGCCTGCTCCTTCCTGGGCAGGAAGGCTACCAGGCGAAGCAAGCATGGGCAAGTGTCGCACAGGGCAGAGCAGCCTCGCGCAAGGCACTTGACTAGATCAGGCCTCTGAGCAGAGCTGGAGCTCTGCCGTACTGGAGGCACACTCGGCTCCGCCCAAGCAGGGATTGCAGCTGCACGCGGCTTGGCTCCCTCGACTCTTCCCAAGGAGGCTCGCTTCCAAGGGTACTGTGCACTGGGCTTCCAGGAAGGGACGCCCCACGCCTCCTGCAGGTCTGGGCTCAGGGGTTGCTTCCCCTGAGCTGGGGCTGTGGGCGGGAGCCCAGAAACGCAGGGGCAGGCCCCACCACCTGCACACGTCTCTGCTGGGGAGGAGAGCGCTAGGGAAAAGACGTCTGTCAGGCAACTTCTGGGCGCCCACGGAGTCAGCCTCCGGGTGTGTGGGGCTGCAGACCACAGCCAGGGGATCTGTGAGCCTTGTTTTCTCCGTGCGGCGCTGAGTCTGGGCGGCCATACAACCGCTGGAGGAGCCCTGCAGTTGCCCTCCCCTTCCCTGTGACAGAGCTCTCACTACTGGAGCCCTTGGCAGTGTGCAACCCACCGGCCCCTAAGCCCTCTGCAAGGACGCCTGGGGACTAGGTGCAAAGCTAAGGCAGGCGTGGAGCTGAGGCCAGGATGGCGCCAGGACGTCTCCCATTCTGGCTAGCCTGCTCCTTCCTGAGCAGGAAGCCTAGCAGCGAGGCAAGTCTGGGCAAGGCTCGGCCAGGGCAGAGCAGCCTCATGCCCGCAACTCTGCCAGATCGGGCCTCTGAGCAGAGCTGGAGCTCTGCCGTACTGGAGGCAAACTCGGCTCCTCCCAAGAAGTGATTGCAGCCGCACGCAGCTGGGCTTCGTCCTCTTCCCCGGAGGAGGCTCCCGTCCCGTATTCTGTGCACGAGGCTTCCAGGCGGAGGGCCGGGCGCCTCCTACAGGTCTTGGCTCAGCGGCTGCTTGCCCTGAATTGGGGCTGTGGGAGCGAGCCCAGACACGCAGGGTCAGGCCCCACCACCTGCACACGTCTCTGCTGGGGAGGAGAGCGCTAGGGAAATGACGTCTGTCAGGCACCTTCTGGGCGCTCACAGAGTCAGCCTCTGGGTGTGTGGGGCTACAGACCACAGCCAGGGGACCTGGGAGCCTGGTGCTCTCGGTGCGGCGCTGAGCCTGAGCGGCCATAAAACCGCTGGAGGAGCCCTGCAGATGCCCTCCTCGTCCCTCTAATAGAGCCTTCACTGCTGGAGCGCTTGGCAGTGTGCAACCCACGGGCCCTTAAGCCCTCCCCAAGGACGACTGGGAAGTAGGTGCAAAGGCAAGGCAGGAGTGGAGCTGAGGCCAGGAAAGTGCCAGCAGCGTCTCCCAGTCTCATTCCGCCTGCTCCATCCTTGTCAGGAAGCCTAACTGCGAGGCAAGTCTGGGCAAGACTCGCCCAGGGCAGAGCAGCCTCACGCCGGGAACTCTGCCAGACTGGGCCTCTGAGCAGAGCTGGAGCTCTGCCATACTGGAGGCGCACTCGGCTCTGCCCAAGCAGGGATTGCAGCTGCACGCAGCTGGGCTGCCTCCTCTTCCCCAGAGGAGGCTCGCTTCCCGCATGCTGTGCACTAGCCTTCCAGGCAGGGGCGCCCCGCGCCTCCTGCAGGTCTTGGCTCAGGGGCTGCTTCCCTTGAGCTGGGGCTGTGGGCGGGAGCCCAGACAGGCAGGGGCAGGCCCCAACCACCTGCACACGTCTCTGCTGGGGAGGACAGCACTAGGGAAATGACGTCTGTCAGGCACCTTCTGGGCACTCACGGAGTCAGCCTCCGGGTGTGCGGGGCTGCAGACCCCACCAGGGACCCTGGGAGCCTGGTGCTCTCAGTGTGGCGCTGAGTCTGGGCTGCCAAGCGACCGCTGGAGGAGACCTGCACTTGCCCTCCCCTCCGCTCTAAGAGAGGCCTCACTGCAGGACGGCTGGGCAGTGTGCAAGCCAGGGGCTCCTAAGCCTTGCCCAAGGACGCCTGGGGCCTAGATGCAAAGGCAACGCAGGAGTGGAGCTGAGGCCAGGAAGGCGCCAGTGGCCTCTCCCAGCATCGCACAGCCTGCTCCTTCCTGGGCAGCAAGCCTAGCAGCGAGGCAAGCCTGGGCAAGTCTCGCCCAGGGCAGAGCAGACTCGCGCAAGGCACTTGACTAGATCCGGCCTCTGAGCAGAGCTGGAGTTCTGCCGTACTGGAGGCACACTCGGCTCGGCCCAAGCAGGGATTGCAGCTGCACGCAGCTTGGCTCCCTCGACTCTTCCCAAGGAGGCTCGCTTCCCCACGTACTGTGCACTTGGCTTCCAGGCGAGGGCGCCCCGCGCTCCTACAGGTCTTGGCTCAGGTGCTGCTTCCCCTGAGCTGGGGCTGTGGGAGGGAGCCCAGACACGCAGGGGCACGCCCCACCACCTGCACACGTCTCTGCTGGGGAGAAGAGCGCTAGGGAAATGACGTCTGTCAGGCAACTTCTGGGCGCCCACGGAGTCAGCCTCTGGGTGTGTGGGGCTGCAGACCACAGCCAGGGGACCTGGGAGCCTTGTGTTCTCCGTGAGGCGCTGAGTCTGGGCGGCCAAGCGACCGCTGGAGGAGCCCTGCGGTTGCCCTTCCCTTCCCTCTAAGAGATCTCTCACTGCTGGAGCCCTCGGCAGTGTGCAACCCACCGGCCCTTAAGCCCTCCCCAAGGACGCCTGGGGACTATGTGCAAAGGCAAGGCAGGAGTGGAGCTGAGGCCAGGAAAGAGCCAGCAGTGTCTCCCAGTCTCATTCCGCCTGCTCCATTTGGTCAGGAAGCCTAACAGCGAGGCAAGTCTGGGCAAGACTCGCCCAGGACAGAGCAGCCTCACGCCAGCAACTCTGCCAGATTGGGCCTCTGAGCAGAGCTGGAAGTCTGCCATACTGGAGGCGCACTCGGCTCCGCCCATGCAGGGATTGCAGCTGCACGGAGCTGGGCTGCCTCCTCTTCTCCCGAGGAGGCTCGCTTCCCGCATGCTGTGCACTAGGCTTCCAGGCGGGGCGCCCCGCGCCTCCTACAGGTCTTGCCTCAGGGGCTGCTTCCCTTGAGCTGGGGCTGCCGGCGGAAGCCCAGACACGCAGGGGCAGGCCCCACCACCTGCACACGTCTCTGCTGGGGAGGAGAGCGCTAGGGAAATGACGTCTGTCAGGCAACTTCTGGGCGCCGACGGAGTCAGCCTCCGGGTGTGTGGGGCTGCAGACAACAGCCAGGGGACCTGTGAGCCTGGTGCTCTCCGTGCAGCACTGAGTCTGGGCGGCCAAGCAACAGCTGGAGGAGCCCTGCAGTTGCCCTCCCCTTCCCTCAAATAGAGCCCTCATTGCTGGAGCGCTTGCCAGTGTGCAACCCACCAGCCCCTAAGCCCTCCCCGAGGACGCCTGTGGCCTGGGTGCAAAGGCAAGGCAGGAGTGGAGCTGAGGCCAGGAAGGCGCCAGTGGCCTCTCCCAGTATCGCACAGCCTGGTCCTTCCTCGTCAGGAAGCCTAGCAGCGAGGCAAGTCTGGGCAAGTCTCGCCCAGAGCAGAGCAGCCTCACGCCAGGAACTCTGCCAGATTGGGCCTCTGAGCAGAGCTGGAGCTCTGCCGTACTGGACGCGCACTCGGCTCCGCCCAAGCAGGGATTGCAGCTGCAAGCGGCTTGGCTCCCTCGACTCTTCCCAAGGAGGCTCGCTTCCCCGCGTACTGTGCACTTGGCTTGCAGGCAGGGACGCCCCGCGCCTCCTGCAGGTCTTGGCTCAGGGGCTGCTTCCCCTGAGCTGGGGCTGTGGGCGGGAGCCCAGACACGCAGGGGCAGGCCCCAACCACCTGCACACGACTCTGCTGGGGAGGACAGCACTAGGGAAATGACGTCTGTCAGGCACCTTCTGGGCACTCACGGAGTCAGCCTCCGGGTGTGCGGGCCTGCAGACCCCACCAGGGACCCTGGGAGCCTGGTGCTATCCGTGTGGCGCTGAGTCTGGGCGGCCAATTAACCACTGGAGGAGCGCTGCGGTTGCCCTTCCCTTCCCTCTGACAGATCTCTCACTGCTGGAGCCCTCGGCAGTGTGCAACCCACCGGCCCCTAAGCCCTCCTCAAGGACGCCTGGGGACTAGGTGCAAAGGCAAGGCAGGAGCGGAGCTGAGGCTAGGAAGGCGCCAGGAGCGTCTCCCAGTCTCGCGCAGCCTGCTCCTTCCTGGTCAGGAAGCCTAGGAGAGAGGCATGTCCGGGCAAGGCTCGCCCAGGGCAGAGCAGCCTCACGCCAGGAACTCTGCCAGATTGGGCCTCTGAGCAGAGCTGGAGCTCTGACATACTGGATGCGCACTCGGCTTTGCTGAAGCAAGGCTTGCAGCCGCTCCCGGCTGGGCTGCTTCGTCTTCCCCCGAGGAGGCTCGCTTCCCCCCGTGCTGTGCACTTGGCTTCCAGGCGGGGGCGCCCCGCGCCTCCTGCAGGGCTTGGCTCAGGGGCTGCTTCCCCTGTGCTGGGGCTTTGTGAGGTAGCCCAGATACGCAGCGGCAGGCCCCAACAACCTGCACACGTCTCTCCTGGGGCGGAGAGTGCTAGGGAAGCTACGTCTTTCAGGCACATGCTGTGCGTCCACGGGGTCAGCCTCCGTTTGTGCGGGGCTGCAGCCCACACCAGGGGCCCTGGGAGCCTGGTGCTCTCTATGCGGAGCTGAGTCTGGGCGGCCAAGCAACCGCTGGAGGAGCCCTGCAGTTGCCCTTCCCTTCCCTCTGACAGAGCTCTCACTGCTGGTGCCCTTGGCAGTGTGGAATCCACCGGCCCCTCAGCCCCACCAAGACGCTTGGGGCATAGGTGACAAGGCAAGGCAGGAGCGGAGCTGAGGCCAGGAAGGCGCCAGTGGCGTCTTTCAGCCTCGCGCAGCCTGCTCCTTCCTGGGCAGGAAGCCTAGCAGGGAGGAAAGTCTGGGTAAGGCTCTCCCAGGGCAGAGCAGCCTCGCACCAGGAACTCTGCCAGATCGGGCCTCTGAGCAGAATTCCAGCTCTGCTGTACTGGAGGCGCACTCGGCTCCGCCCAAGCAGGGCTTGCAGCCACTCACGGTTGGGCTGCCTCGTCTTCCATCGAGGAGGCTCGATTCCCCGCAAGCTCTGGCCTCGGCTTCCAGGCAGGGGGGCCCCGCACCTCCTGCTGGTCTTGGCTCAGGGGCTGCTTTCCCTTCTGGGGCTGTGTGAGGGAGCCCAGACACGGAGGGGCAGGCCCCAATCACCTGCATACGTCTCTGCTGGGGAGGAGAGCCCATGGGAATCTACGTCTGTCAGGCAGCTTCCCAGCGCCCACGGAGTAAGCCTCCGTGTGTGTGGGGCTGCAGACAACAGCCAGGGACCCTGGGAGCCTGGTGCTTTCCGTGCGGCGCTGAGTCTGGGCGGCCAAGGAACCGCTGGAGCAGCCCTGACGTTGCCCTCCCCTTCCCTGTGACAGAGCTCTCACTGCTGGAGTCCTTGGCAGTGTGCAACCCACCGGCCCCTAAGCCCTCTGGAAGGACGCCTGGGGACTAGGTGCAAAGCTAAGGCAGGCGTGGAGCTGAGGCCAGGAAGGCGCCAGGAGCGTCTCCCATTCTGGCTAGCCTGCTCCTTCCTGGTCAGAAAGCCTAGCAGCGAGGCAAGTCTGGGCAAGGCTCGCCCAGGGCAGAGCAGCCTCACGCCAGGAACTCTGCCAGATCGGGCCTCTGAGCAGAGCTGGAGCTCTGCCGTACTGGAGGCCAACTTGGCTCCGCCCAAGAAGTGATTGTAGCTGCACGGAGCTGGGCTGCCTCCTCTTCCCCAGAGGAGGCTGGCTTCCCGCATGCTGTGCACTAGCCTTCCAGGCAGGGGCGCCCCGCGCCTCCTGCAGGTCTTGGCTCAGGGGCTGCTTCCCCTGAGCTGGGGCTGTGGGCGGGAGCCCAGATACGCAGGGGCAGGCCCCAACCACCTGCACACGTCTCTGCTGGGGAGGACAGCACTAGGGAAATGACGTCTGTCAGGCACCTTCTGGGCGCCCACAGAGGAAGCCTCCGGGTTGTGGGGCTGCAGACCACAGCCAGGGCCCCTGTGAGTCTGGTGCTCTCCGCGCTGTGCTGAGTCTGGGCGGCCAAGCAATCGCTGGAGGAGCCCCGCAGTTGCCCTTCCCTTCCCTTCCCTCTGACAGAGCTCGTATTGCTGGAGCCCTTGGCTTTGTGGCACTCACTAGCCCCTAACCGCGACCCCAAACCACGAACTGGACCCTGACCTCAAAACCCTATATCCCGAACCCGGAAACCGAATCCCGAGCTCCAGTCTCCAAACCGTGAACCTGAACCCGAACCCAACCCCGAGCCCGAACACCGACCCCTGAATCCTAAACACAAATTCCAGTCTCTAAACCGAAATCCCAAACCGCGAACCTCTAACCCCAAGCCGAACCCCATACCCCAAACCCCAAGCCCATAATCAGAACCAGAAACCCCAAAATCCGAACCCTAAACCCCTAACCCGAACACCAAACCGTGTACCCCAACCCATATACCGAATCCAAATCTCGAACCCCAAGGACCGAACTCCCAACCTGAAGCAGGATCCCCTAACCCAAACCCCTACCTGAACCCCTAATCCAAACCCGAAAACCAAGCACCAAACCTCTAACCCATAACCTGAACTGCGAACCCCTACCTGAAAACACCAACCCCAATCACTATCCCCTAACCTGAACAGCGAACCCCTAAGCCGAACCCCAATCCATGAATCCCGAACCTCAAACCCCATACCCCAAACCCCAAAGCCCGACGCCCAACCCAAACCGCTAACCCCTAAACTGAATCGAAACCCCGAAACCTAAACCCCAGACCCCAAACTCCTAACCCATACCCCAAAGTCCAAACTGCAAATCCCTAACCGGAACCGCATACCCCAAACAACGAACCACGTACCCCAAACCCCGAACCACATACCCCAAACATGGAACCCAAACCCCAAACCCCATACCCTGAATCCGAACCCCTATCCCAACTGCAAAACCCAAACCCTGATCCGGGAACCCCAAACCCCTAACCCAAACCCCAAACTCCGAACCCCAAACCCCTAACCCGAACCGTGAACCCCTAACCCTAACCCGAACCCGAACCCTAACCCGAGCCCCAAACCAGAAACCCAAACCCCGACCCCCATACCCCAAACCGCAAACACCGAACCACGTAGCCCAAACCCCGAGTCCATAACTCGAACCCCGAACCCCAAATCCGGAACCCAAACCCCGAACCCCAAACCGCTAACCTGAACCCCAAACCTAACCCCAAACCCAAACCGCACACCCCTAATCCCTTACCGGAACCGCAAACCCCTAAACCGAACCCTAAACCCTGAACCCAAACCCCTAACCTGTACCCCACACCCCACACCCCGAACCCTAACCCCAAACCCCTAACCCGAATCCCGAACCCCAGAGTCCAACCGCGAGCACCGAAACTGAACCCTAAAACCCGAAACCCAAACCCCAAAACCCAAACCCCCAAACCCAAACTCCAAACCCCTAACCCGAACCCCAAACACCAAACCCCTAACCGGAACCCCAATCCTCAAACCCCAAATCGCACACCCCAAACCCCTAAGCCGAACCCCGAACCGCCAACCCCTAACTCCTAACCCAAACAGCGAAACTCTAAACTGCACCTCACACCCCCAACCCCAAACCATGAACCCAAACCCCCGAACCCCAAACCCCAAACCTCTAATCTCGGCCCCCAAACCACAAACCTCACATACTGAACCCCTAATCGGAACCCCGAACCCCAATCCCCGAACCCAAACCCCTAATCCCTAACCCGAACCGCGAAGCCATAAACTGAACCCAAAACCCCCAATCCCCAACCCTGAACCCAAACCCCAAACCCATAACAGGAACCCCAAACCGCGAACCCCTGACCAAATTCCAAACTCCAAACCCCAAACCCCTAAACCTTAACCTAAACCGCGAACCCCTAACCCGAACCGAGAACCCCTAACCTGAACCCCAAACCCCAAACCCTAACCGCGAAGCCCAAACCCCAAACCCCTAACCCGAATCCCAAACCCAAAACCCTTAACCCAAATCCCAAACCCCCAACCCAAACCGTGAACCCCAAACCCCTAACCCTAACCTCATACCCCAAACCCGAACTGTGAAACCCTAACCCAAACCGAGAACCCCTAACCTGATCCCCATACCCCTATCCCCAAACCCTTAACCCGATCCTCAAATCCCAAACCCGAACCGCGAACCCCTAACCCGAACCCCAAATCCCAAACCCCTAAGCTGGACCTTGAACCCCTAATCGGAACCCCAAACCCCAAACTAGAGCCGCGAAGCCCTAACCCCAAACCCTGAACTCCAAACCCCAAACACGAACCGCGTACCGCAAACCCGAACCCTGAACTCTAACCCGAACCTGAATCCAAACCCTAAGGAGAGAGGGGATTCCCTGAACCCGAACTCTGAACCTGAACCCTAACAAGTTGAGGGGATGCCGGAACCCTAACCCTAACCCTCACAATAAAACTCTAAAATAAAAAGAAACATTTCTGGCCTAAGCCCCGCCCCTTGCGGTCCCCCACCCGCTAAAAGCGGAAGAGACAAACCTGAACTTGAACTTCTAACCCAAAGAGCCAGATTGCCTGTTTACTTAGCCGCCCACCTAACCGCTATGCTACTCAGGCTCGCTAGGTTTTGCGTTGCTCCCAGGCACCCTTCAAGCCTCGGCCCGCCAGGGCAGGCTAATAAAGAACTACGGGCCCTATTAGCGCTCACTTTAAGCTGTATCCCTAACGCTAATGCCAACCCTAACCGTAACCTGAACCCTGACCCTGACCCTGACCTGAACCCTAACCCGAATCCAAACTCTAGGAAGAGGGGGGTCCCCGAATTCTAACCCTAACCCCGAACCCGAACCTGAACCCTAACAAGTGGCGGGGTTGCCCAAACCCTAACCCTAAACGTAACAGTAAACCTGTAAAATAAAAATAAGCTTTTCTGGTTTAAGCCCCACGTCTTGCAGTCCCCTGCCCCCTAAAAGCAAAAGGGGGACAGGGGGGATTTGAACGCCTGACTTACAGGCCATAGTCTGCCTCCCTAACCACCCGCCTAACCGCCATGCTACAGAGACTTACTGCTTCTGACGGGGCTCCCGCAGCCTCTTCAAGCCTCGGCCCGCCAGGGCAGGCTAATAAAGAACTATGGGACCTATTAGCGCTCACTTTAAGCTGTAACCCTAACCCTAATGCCAACCCTAACCTGAACCCTAACCCAAACCTGAACTCTAAGAAGAGGGGGGTTCCCCGAATTCTAACCCTAACCCCGAACCAGAACAAGTTGGGGGGTTGCCCGAACCCTAACCCTAAGCTTAACAATAAACCTCTAAAATAAAAATAAACTTTTCTGGTCGAAGCCCCGCCTCTTGCGGTCCCCCGCCCCCCAAGAGCAAAAGAGTTAAACTGGGGACTTGAACTCCTGACTTACAGACCATAGTTTGCCTGCCTACCAGCCCGCCTAACCGCTTCACTACAGAGGCTGGCTGCTTCTCACAGAGCTCCCGGGCCCTCTTGAAGCCTCTGCCCGCCAGGGTCTGGTTCTATAGAATATCATGGCTGTCCTAGGTCATCTTTGCTTTCTGTAGTCATCGTTTTATCCCTAAATCAGAGACAGATCAGCTGAGAAAAAGCGTGGATTGTCTCGGTGGGGTGGATTTGCTTGTCCTTGTGTGTCGCCTGGAGGCAGGCGCGGTCCCGCGGGCTGTCCTGGAAGGGGGCGTGGGGGCGGGGCGAACCTGGGCGGGTCTGGGGCGGGGTGAACGTGGCGGCGCGTCGGGGCCAGGGGTTCCGGGTTGTGCTCTCAGGGCTCGCCATTGCAGCTGGGAATGCTCGTTTCGTGGGCTCCTGGGTCCCCGTCGATCGGCATCCAGCGAGCAGAGCGGAGGGCTGTGGACCACAGGTAAGGGAACTCGGACTCGGCGGAGCAGGGAACCATGTATTCTGCCCTCTTTGTTTGCAGTCTCGGAGGCGACTAACACGGCGGTCGCAGAAAAGCCTCGCCTTTGGGGCCAAGGGTTTTACCGCTTTACCCCTTTGCATAAAGCTCAGACCCGCGCGGTTTTCCCAAGCAGCTTAGTGTATTGCTTCCTACAGGCCTGGAGAGGATAACAGGCAGGAAGGCCAGGGGTCTCCAGACAGGGAAAATAGACTGCAAGTGTCAGACGTTTTTTTCTCTCTCTGAAGAGGCAGGAGGAGACAAAAGACTGTTGCATTTTTTTTTCTCCATCTTGATACAAATTTAAAAGGAGGTTTCTGGGAAGATTCTGTGTTGCCATGACAACTCCTGGCTCCACCTGAATGTAACTTTTCTCAAACCTGGAACTAAGCAATGCCTTTTTCTTATGGAAATGTTTGTCTTAAGGTATGGAAATGTTAGTCTTCAGTTATGTTAATGTACTATTTACCCAAGGCTCTGTCTTCCTGTCAGTTCCCCCTAAAGGCTCAGAAACGACTTGACAAACCAGTCTGTTTATTCATACCTTGTTCTCTTAATCTATGTGGATGAAACTATATATTTGCTTGGAAATCTGCCTTTCTTCAAGATTCATGTCCATCATTTTATGGCCTGGGATGACTCATCTGCTGCCAATGTTATCTCAATGCATGCTGTGGGTGAGGGGCCTGGTGCCATTCTCGGAGACATTGTCTTTCTTTCATTAGCAGACTGCTAGTGGCTGTATAACATCTGGCTAAAGACTAGCAGGGGGTCCTCTTTCTTCCGCCTTCTAATGTCTACGTCAGCAGCTCTCTCGATCTCTTTTATACTTTAATAAAACTTTTTAACAGAAAACCTCTGAGCCATCAAGCTTCGTCACTTGCCCTGGATTGAATTCTCCTCTGGAGGCCAAGAATGCTGGCATCTTTTGTGGTTTAGCAACCACCATTCAGCCTTTTGTAATTCATATTGAATCTTCATTTCAGATTGAAGATGCATTCCACGGTATTGCCAACTGAAGTCTTCTCATCGCTATGGAGTATCTGTCCATGTCTTTAGGGTATTTTTCAGCAATCATGTATCATTTCCAGTGTGCCAGTCTTGTCATCCTCATTCCGTCCATAGCAAAGTCTTTTATTAATGTTGACATGATTGAAAGGGAATTGTTTGTTTAAATTCCTTTTCAGATTGTTATTTGCTGGTGTATACAGATAACACTGTGTCATCATTCATTTGTATCAGTTTGGACAGCTTGATAGTTGTCTTTAATTTCTTTAATTTCTCATAATTTAAGATGACCCTGGCTCATATATTTACAGTCTCACCCCTAGTCTCAGTCCTTTCTTCAAAGAACTGTCCCTTTTTTTAACATTACATTATTTTTGACTATGCTGGGTCTTTACTGCTAGTTTGTCTAGTTGTAGTGAGCAGAGGCTACCCTCTAGTTGCTGTGCCATGGCTTCTCATTGCAGTGCTTTCTCTGTTTGCAGAACTTGGGCTCTGGAGCATGCAAACTTCAAGAGTTGTTCAAAGGCTTCGTTGTCCCTGGGCGTGTGGAATCTTCTACACAGGGATTGAACCCGTGTTCCCTGCATCGGTAGGCAGATTCTTTACCACCGGGCCATCGGAGATGTTTCCTGTTCCCTTTTATTAGAGAATGATATTTAAAACATACATGGAGGAGCTCAATATGCTCAGCTGACAATACATGGATATATATATACATGTATTCCAGCTCACCTTTGAACATATGCAGTTAAAGGTAATTTGTGATGATGTCTCCAACCCGATCCGCCAGGACATGGACATTGTAACGTTTCCTTTTGTTTATCTGTAACTTTGCATTCCAATGGTAAGATACCTGGCTTCCACCGCTTGTCATACACAGAATTCAGTGCTTGTCCCATGTGGTTACTGAGAAAAAACTGTCAGATTGTCTTTCAAAGGGGGCTCTGCGTGCATTGCACCAGTATCTTGAGGATGTTTTTGTATGCTAGTTTACTATCAGTATACCCTCAGTGGCCAGGTGTCTATTTCAGTCGCTACCAATTATGAATGGGCTTGTTTGCTCTAGTGTTCTTGGACAATTCGAGTACAGTTTCTTTGTCAGATATGCATTTTTTTTTTTAGGAAAACAGTTTTATTTATTTTTGGCTGTGTTGCATCTTTGTGTGTGGGCTTTTCTCTAGTTTTGGTGAGCATGGGCCATAACTAGTGGTTTGCAGGCTTGTCACTGCAGTGTCTCTTCTTGTTGAGGGGCACAGGCTCACGGGCTTCAGTGGCTGCAGCATGTGAACTCGGCATCGTGGCTTCCAGGATCTAGAGCACAGGCTGGGCAGTTGTGGCACACGGGCTCCATAGGATGTGGGATCTTCCCATCCTAGGGATCGCACATGCATCTCCAGCACTGGCAGGTGGATTCTTTACTATGGAACCACCAGGGCATATTTTAGATTCTAGTTTTCCACACATGTATCTAGTGAAAGAGGCCAGGATCAAGAGGCATGGCAGCTGGGAATCCTCAGCCACAGCTCTGGTGTGCTATCCAAAGCTCTGGGGCCTTTGGTGAGCAGCTCAGCTTCCCTGGGACTGTTTCCTCCCCTCAGAAATGCCCTGCTTTTGGACTGCAGCCCACCAAGCTCCTCTGTCCCTGGGATTTCTGAGACCAGAGTACTGCAGGTGGTGCCATTTCTTTCTCTGCTGCTGCTGCTGCGTCGCTTCAGTCGTGCCTGACTCTGCATGACCCCATAGACAGCAGCCTCCCAGGCTCCTCTGTCCCTGGGATTCTCCAGGCAAGAACACTGGAGTGGGTTGCCATGTGCTTCTCCAGTGCATGAAAGTGAAAAGTGAAAGGGAAGTCACTCAGTGAAGTCGTGTCCGACTCTTAGTGACCCCGGGGTTGCAGCCTACCAGGCTCCTCTGTCCATGGGATTCTCCAGGCAATGGTACCGGAGCGGCTGCCATTGCCATTTCCTTCTCTACAAGATAGCGTTTTGAAGATATTTTCTCCTGGATATTGCTTTTGATGAAGGAAGGGGGATCCCTTCCAGGGCTTGAGAGTGAGTTCTTGTCTGACACTGGGCAATGAGTTGTCTGAGGAGAGGAGTGCTGTCCAAGCGAGAGGCTTTATTGGGAAGGGCTGCTGGGGTGGAGGGCAAGAGGGTGAGGGAAACGGAGAGAACCACTCTGTCACGTGGCTCACAGTCTCAGGTTTTATGGTCATTGGGTTCATTTCTGGTTTGTCTCTTGCCAGGCATTCTGAACTGGGATCCTTCTTGGGGGCACACACATCACTCAGCCGAGATGGATTCCAGCGAAGTGGATCCTGGGAGGTTGGTAGGACCTCTGAACTGGAGCCTCCCATCACCTGACCTCTCCAGAATTCTGGTTGGTGGTAGCTTGTTCGTTCCTTGTTCCTTCCCAGGACCTCCTGTTGTAAGATGACTCCTGCAAGTGTTTTCTTTTCTCTGTCGCCTGGCCAGGGTGGGTGGTCCGTGGTTCATTTAACCGTTTGTTTTTGGTTCTCTCGAGTAAGGTCCTCCACAGGGTAAATGTATGAAATGATAAAAGGCAATGTTTTAAATAATTTATATTCATAATTTGGTAAGCTGGCTTTTTTTGTGTATGTTAGAGCTGATCACCAGACCAAAGGTCATGTAGAACTTTTGTAGTTTTCTAAAATTTCCATAGTATTTTAAATGGAGTTACCTTGTTGCAAAGTTTGTGTTTATGTTCATATTTTTTTAAACAGTTATTTCTTTTTAGTTGATTGATCATTGCTTTACAATATTGGTTTGATTTATCATACATCCACATTAGGTGTACCTATGTCCTCTTGCTCTGGAATCTCCCTCCCATTTCACACCCATTCCCACCTCTCTAGGTTACTACAGAGCCCCAGTTTGAGTTCCCTGAATCATACAGCAAATTCCCATTGGTTGTCTATTTACAAATGTTGGTGTACCTGCATCCATGCTGCTCTCTCCATTCGTCTCACCCTCTCCTTCTTGTTCCCCACCCTCGTCTGTAAGTCTGTTCTCCATGTCTGGATCTCCATTGCTGCTCTGTGAACAGACTCGTCAGTACCATCCTTCTAGATTCCATGTTTTTCTCTCTTTGACTGACTCCCTCCCCTTTATTAGAACAGACTCAAATGTGTTCCTTTTTATGGCTGCATTCCATACAGGCTCTGATTGTTCCTTAGCCATGTTTTGCGGAGGGTCACGGAGCTATTCTGCTCCATTTCAGTTTGGGCTTCCAGTCTGAGCGCTCGCAGCAGAGCTGCTTCTGGGTGAGCCCTCTGAGGTCTGTGAGCGCCGGGCTGCCCGCTCTGCTCTTGTGGCCCGCAGGGGGCGCCAAACCCCCCTCTGAGCCGCGGGCGCAGGGCGCTTTGCCTTTAGACTCTGCTCCGTGAGCAGCTGGCGGGAGCTTTGTCTCGTCAGGACCATCGGGGCTCAGGCTTCTGGATAACAGGGCTGCATCCAGGCTGAGAGGAGCAGGGTTGCCTCAGTGCCCACCAGCAGGGAGGCGCTGCCAAAGCGAAAAATGAGGACCGAGTAGACGTTTCCTGTGTCCAGCTGAGGGCTGAGTGGAGGTCGATCTCAGAGGACTCAGGGGGAAAGAGCTCCGTGTGCAAAACGGTGGGTTTTTAGTTAGATTTGCGTTAGATGATGTAGAGGATGAACACTGATGTTCTTCCGTGTAGGTGGCCGTTTCCCTGTCACTGTTTCTTGGGAAGACTGTCCTTTCCTCTTCGCTCGTTCCTGGTTTGATCTTCAGGAATTGACCATGTACATGTGGGTTCGTTTCTGGGCTCTCTATTCTCTCCTGGAGGCCATGTGTCTGTGTTCCTGCCAGTTCCTCACTGTGGGGGTCACTCCAGCTCCGTGATGTCGTTTGAAGAGGGATAGGAAGATGCCTCCGGCTGTGTTCCTCTTTCTCAGAGTCTTTTTGGCCGTTTAAGGTCCTGTTCAACATTAGCAGTCTAATATTAGGAATATTTCTATTTCTGTGAAAAATGCCATTGAATATCATTTTGTGATTGCAGTCAGTGTATTTGTTGATGACTTTGGTTGGAATGGACCTTTTAATTCCTCATTGTTCCAGTGCATGCGCGTGGAATAATTTTCTGTGTATTTGTATTTTCTTTGGTTTCTATATCAGGGCTTTCTAGTTTTCTGACTACTGGTCTTTTATGCTCTTGATTAAGTTTGTTGCTAGATGTTTTATTTAAGTGGGATTGTCTTAATTTTTTTTTTTCTGATTGTTATTAGTGTATAGAAATGCAAGTGATTTTTGGACTGTAAATGGTAGTATTTTATAGGATTGTAAATTGATCCGAAATGATTCAGCTTTACTGAATGTAGTCTAACAACTTTTTGTGAAGTTATGTGGAACATTTTATCTGTCAAATCTGTTTCTCCTGCAGTAGGTCATCCAGAGGACCCAAGACATGGTGGTTACTAATAGACTTCCCACAGTACCTCTTCATTCCACGTGGACTCCTTCAAGGGCAGTGAGCATCGCAGCTTCCCTTGAACTTCGTCTGGGTAAGTCTTGGCCTGTGTAAGAAAGTTTCCTGCCTGTCTACTCTAAATGTCTTTTGTGGTATTGACATGGTTGTTTTGAAACCTAGTATACTTTCCAGTCATTTAAAATGTACAGAAAATGCCTAGCAATGGGAACAAGTGCTAGCATTTGCCACATCATCTAAAATACTCTCTGTGTTTTATCCAAAATGGGTACCTTCTGCAGAACCAGCACATAATCTCCAAAATCAGGAAATCATATGGTATCTACATTATAATGTAATCCACAGCCCCACTTCCGCTTTTAGCAATTGTTCAAGTGTATGAGTATATCTTTTTTTTTCCATCTTCATCCTTTTTTCTTTATTTAGAGTGTTACTGAGATTTTCAGTTATTTGGACAGACTTGATGGATTGAAAGCAGACATGGTGAATAAGGGTTCTGGGTGGCCTTTCCTATATGGATGTTTTTTTCACTGAAGATGGTTTTAATATTTCTTCATGTTGTAACATGTATGAATCCTGCATTCTTTCTCCCCCCATAGTAATTAAAAATAAATAATATGCCATTTACCATTTAGGCATTTGTAAGCATACAGTGTTGTAGCAGACAACCTTTTCTTGTTTTGCAAACCAGTGTAATAATGTGCACGTTGTGCGTGCTTTGGAGAAACTCAGGAAACTGAGTCAGTGACTGAAATGGCCCAAGATATCACTTTAGATTCCATCTTCATCTAAAAACAAAACAGGCACTTCCTGGTGGTCCAGTGGCTGAGACTGGACACTCAGGAGGCCCAGGTTCATTCCCTGATCCAAGAAGTAGATCTCCCATGCCACAACAGAGAATTTGCATGCTGTAGCTAAATATCTGGCTTGCCTCAATGAAGGTTGACCTGGCGCAGCCAAATTAAAAAAGAAACAAATATTTAAAAAATACAACCAAAGGAAAGGAAGGGTATGGTTGTTGTGCAGATTTATGGCTTAGCTTTCCCTATGGGTAGAAAAGAAAAAAGAGTTTCAAAAGACTGTGTCTCATCCTTCTATCTGGCATATAGAGAGGATTCCTTTGAAATGAGATTTCTCTGGTAAATGTGACTCACAGAAGAGCTGTCTTGAACTTGGGTTTCAGAGATGATCATGTGTCCTCTAAAAAAATAAAAGTTAATTGGGTCCAACTAACTCTCATGCTGAGGTGGTATATTTTGTGGTAGCATTTGCTCCCCTTCACTTTGGATGTATCCGCATTTGTTTACACTGTCATCTACTGAAGACATCCTGATATTTGAAAGTGTTTAGTTATTACAAGTAGAGCTGTTGTATATAATCATGCGATCCTTTTTGTCTGGACGTTTTCAAAGCTGTTTAGTAAGCGCTAGACATGCAGTATTCAGGTCACAGGTGAGCCTTGTTTAGCTGTGGGAAAATCCAGCTATGTTTCTCTGTGGCATGTGGGATCTTCTGGGGTAAGGGATCGAACGAGAGTGTCTTGCAGCCACCGGAGAAGCTGTGCCCTACCCCCTTTCTTTGGAGTTGACTGGATCTAATAGGTGTGCAGTGCTACCTCACTGTTATTTTCGTTTGTCATTTCCTAATGATAGGTGATTTTGAGTCTTTTTGATAGGCTTATTTACTATCTATCTTTATATTTTTGTAGGCCGGGTGTTTAGGCGTATACATTTTCTATGAGATTGTTCTAGATTTTTTGGTATATTTGGAGTACAATCCTTTATCAGATATGTATTTTATAAATATATTTTCCTGTGGCTTGTGTTTAAGTTTTGTGAATAAGGTTTTTCACAGTTTAAATTTCTAATTGTTTAAAGTTGATGTTATATATGTTTTATATCCTTTTTTGGATAGACTTTAGTGTGTTGTTGTTGTTAAATTTTATAAGCAGATGTGAGGTACTGTAGATACGGTTTTAAGCTAAGCTGAGGTACCATAGATACAGTTTTGCCTTTTGTCTGTTGAGAAGTTTGAGTGAGCTTGGTGTACACTGTAACATTATGTTGACATTGATTTGACTGGATATAGCTTCCAATTATTTGTCTAATTGGTTTTGGAGATATCACGGGAAGTCAGTTTTTCCAAGGGAAACTGAGGTCCATGAGACATGAACTCTCTTCGATCGGTCGGAATCACTTTCTGCTATTTCTGACAGATTTGACTTGTTTGGATATCTCATACGAGGGGAATCACAGAACGTTTGTCTTTTTCTTGGTCTGGTTTATTTCACTTAATCTAATGACCATAAGGTTTGTCCACATTGTCGCATTGTCAGAATTACTGACTTTGAAGGGCCGAATCAGATTCCATTGTGTGTATACCACAGTTTGTTTATGGAATTGGCTGCCATGGACACTTAGATTACTTCTCTTTGTTTGCCAGTGTGAATCATGCTGGTGTGAGTAGGACTGAAGAAGTATCCATTTTTTCAGCCCCCTTTCCCAGTCCTTTTGGGTACATAGCATGAATTGGATTCGAACTATGTGTTTATTCCATGTGTTCATTTTGGAGTCATTTCTGTGATGTCTTGCAGAGTGGCAGCACCATTTCATGGACTTTTTTGTATGGTGGAATACCGTTCAAGCTTCCGAATATACCTTGTGTTGCATATTCAGTCTCCCACCAACGGACACTTGAATGAGCTCTACCTTTGAGCTATTGTGAATGACACTGTGAATATTTGTGTACCAGTTTTTGTTTGAATAATTAACAAATACATTACTATATATAAAAGAAGCCACAAGGACCTACTGTACAGTTTAGGAAACTATTAAATATCTTATGATAATGTATAATGGAAGAGAATCTCAAAAGGAATATAGGAAAAGCACATAGTAAGCATGATATTTATTGTGCCAACACTATGAGTATCATAGCACTACTCAACGTGTATTTATACATGTCACTAAAATATTCACATCTGTAAGGATATTATAAAAAATTATATTAAAAATCAAGAATTCAAACAGAGAATAAATAAACTTCCTGCCATTGCTCCTCATCATGTATACACTCATACTACCTGTAACACTCATTGTATAAGTGCTGGACTAGCAATTGACATTCTTGTAAACCAAGAGATTGTGAAGGTGTAAGGAAATATAACTTATTGAATTCCTTAATGAAGGATTATAGAACTCTATGTCCATGAAGCGAATGAAATTCCATTTTATTGAACCACATTCTGACTAGAGTGATGAGCTTCCACCCCACCCAACGTTAGTTCACAATGAAATCCTGCCGTCCTCTGGCCTCAATGTCTGCTTCCTGCTACCGAGAAAGAAAAGATGAGAAAGTCCTGACCAAACTGATGCTATTTTTCTTTTTCTGATTTGTATTTTATCGCAGGGCTTGGCAAAAAGAGGGCCCAACCTGTTTTTAGAGTTCCATCCCGAGGGTTCCTCCGGCATGTTCCCTGTGTTGACAAACTGCAGATTATTTTCAACAAAGGACAGTGATCTGCACTTCACTATCTGTTGCTTGAGCTGGAATAGCAGGCATCCCTTGAAGTGCAGTCCTTCATGCTGAAGTAGGCATCCCTGAAGCAATAGTATAAGAGGAACACATTTATCATGTAGACATCGCATCCCATGCATTTGTAATAATTTTTCAGTTATACCCATCATCATCAGAGGAACTGACTTGTCCCAGTAACAACGAGAGTACCCAGTATAACAGTTCCTTGACTTATGAGTACTTCCTATGAGTACCCTTATGAGTACTTCCAATGTTGTTTCTCCTACTTTGGTCATGAACAGTAGGAGCTGATGGCAGTGGTCCTTGAAATGTATGTCGATTCCCAGGTGGCGCAGTTGATAAATAATCTGCCTACCAGTGCAGGAGGTGGAAGTGATGTGGGTTTGACCCCTGGTTCAGGAAGATAACAATTCATACACATGTTTTATGTGAACAAGTTTGATACTCATGAGTTTGTTTCTTCTGTATACAGAAAAACAAATGCTGTTCAAGGACACTGAAAGAACCCTGATGTCGAAAATCAGATCTGTATTGTGAGCAATGCTTAGATATCCATGAGTCGAAGCATAGTATTATGCCTATCATCCTTGTATTTCCCTCAGTGAAATATGTGGAGGAAAACTCTTCATTCATGGTCTAGATTCACGAAGAAGCTAAATAGCAGTCATCCTTTATGTTGACAACTGTGAATTTAAATCTCCTGTGAATCCTGTGTGACAACCACGCATACCAACATGAGTTATTAGTATTATATCAATATTTTTAGTCCTATTGTATGTCAACTAAAAAAATCAATATATAATTGTACATGAAGTCAAGACATAAAATCAGTGCAAATACAAAATGTTCCATCCTTTGAGAAAGGGAGAAAAACATCTCTGTGCTTAGCCTATTGCATTTTTATGTATTAGATCCTTAAGTAGTTTATTCACCACACCCTATGAATGATTCACAGATCTTCCGAGAAGAAAGGATCATTTCTCTTAAACAATGAGTAGTTCAACTCTTCTCAAAGCAAAGTCATAAGTGAGTCGAATTTTGCGTGAGACCATGAAAACTCAGTGTTTTCATTATGCTTGTGCTTATGATGGGAGGAGGTCTGAGAAGGCACTTCTGAAGGTTTATTCATACCAGTCGTTCTCATATGTATCGAGTCTTTAAAGGTCGAATCACCGAGGTGTTGCTTCTACACTTGGACTAGGCTGAGTAGCAACATTCCCTTTCTCCCTAAGTGCAGTAGACGTGTTCCCAACCTGTCTGTCTTCTGTCCTCTGGAGTATGTATTGCTTGAGCTCACCGCAGCCTAGTAGATGATAATCGTCAGGATATTCTGGAAACCCTTTTTATTTCAGTCTGTTCAGGAGGTTACCACTGCTGCTGCAAACCTCTGGATTTTACCACGCACTTTTAACAACCTCAGATGAAGGATCCAAGTCAACACTCGTGACAGCCACGGGCTTCCATGGCCTATACATGATTGTTGGCTTTGCTTTCATAATCATCCTGTTTCTTATACCAACTAAACTGTCACTGTATTTTTTTTATTACCATTTTATCTTTGATGGTTTTTAGATCTATTATGGATTTTCCTATGTATCTTCACTTATCGGTGAGGGTCTTATGTTAGTAGTAGTTACGACAACTGACTTCCAGTCAGTTAGCTGTGGCAGAATAGGAAAAAGAATGACCCACTGTATATCCTTAATATTATGTATCAATATATTATTCGTTTTATTGTTTGCAGTCATCCAATTCCAAGTTTCCGAAATAAACTTTCAGAAAAATCAGATCCCTTTGAATGTCCGTTTGACTGAACAGGAGCACGGAAATGTTATTCCATAAAATTGTTTACAGTTTCCATTCCGTTCCTCCTGTTTGATGTAGATATCGGCCTTTGGTTCTATCACTAGATTTGCAAGTAAAAAAAAAAATTAATTAGAGCTCGTATGGTAATTTTACTGTTAGCAGTAAGTTTAGCATAAAATGAACACAGAAGAGGTTACAGTAGACCAAATATGAAAGTCAGTTTAAAAGAAAACATAGTGTTGAACGTTTACAGTAGGAATATAGTTATGAAGTCCCTTTATTATTATTCTATCCTTTCCGTTTCTTTTGCAGGGGTGTGAATGTACAGATTCCAGTACTATGGCTGGAGTGAATAATAGTATCGTTATTCTTGAGAGCAACTCTACTAAGTCTTCACGCTCACGTCACTCAAGGTTTTGTAATACCTATTATGTTAGTCGTGTTTGTAGTTTGTGAAGTCACATAAGTTGCATTCATTCAAGCAATGGTATCAAACAGCTATGGCATCAATGATAGATGTGACTCGATATCGAATGTGAATCCATTTCACTGTGACAAGTTATTATTGTAGATATTCTATTCATGCCAGTAACAAAGCTGTGCAGAAATCATACAATGTTTACTAAGAAAATAAGATTCACTAATTTGTTTTATTCTTCAATTTCTTTTAAACAGATTGAATGACAACAGGCTCAACTTTTCATTCACTTGTATGACTGTGAGCAGTTTGACCAAGTTGAAGAAGATGACTCATTTGTAGTCTTCCTCATCAGCTCATTCCATCTACTGGCTTTAAAGTCATTTAGTACAGAGCTCACCGTCTAGGTGTTCATCCAGTGTTTTGTTTGCTTATCATGCAGGATCATTTGAAAAGGAAAAGTATGTGTGTATGAGTTAGAGCTCTGATCCCAAGAGTCCATGTAGAAGCTTCCCCTGAGAAATGTATCGTTTGGGCACCAATGCTACTGAAATGTGTGAATGTGGCATACCACGCATCCCAATAAGTGTAAACAGCTTCACATGCTACTTATTTGAAACGACCAGTACTCATGACATTCCATTCATCTGAGGACTAAATATAGCCAACTTAGGCTGTGTTTGCCAAATAGACTTTGAAGCATTCTTCACACAGTCCTTCATTGACGCCAGTTTTCAGATCGAAGAAACCCGTGCTCCGTGAAGTTTGTGAACACATATACTCATGTGTTGTTTGAGATTTTCAAGTCATTCTTCAGTTTTGTTGGAGGAATGGTTCTGTATTTGCCCCGTGGATCCCCAAATCCACTGATGTTCATGTGTCTTGGGGCTTCCCAGGTGGTTCTAGTGGTAAAGAACATGCGGAACATACCCATGCAGGACACATAGGAGATATGGATTCGATCCCTGGGGCGGGAAGATCTCCTGAGGGAGAGCATGGCAACCCACTCCAGTATCCTTGCCTAGAGAATCTCATGGAGAGAAGAGCCTGGTGGGGCCTAGTCCATATGATGCCAAGGAGTTGGACACAATGTAAGTGACTTAGCACAGCACATGATTCATTGTCATAGCTAATATAATGGAGATGACATCAGAAGAAGCACCAGCGGGCCAAAGTCAATATCCATCACTTTTCAACTTTGGAATGTATTGTGATATTTTACATCCATATTTGTATGACTTGATAGTTGGCGAATCGATGCATATGAAGGCCTGATTGTGTTATATGTATGTTGAGGGAAGATATATTTTTCTGTGGTTTGACATATGGGTCCCATTTCATTCGTAGACATCTGCATACTCATCACTTATCATCATTTTTTTTGAAAAGACCATTGTTTGGAAAAGTCGTTGTCTAACCATGAAAGATGCTGGAATTCTTGGGCTCCTTAGAGGAAGAATTCAACCCGGGGCCAGTGATGAGGCTTGATCACTCAGAGCTTTTGTGTCACAACGTTTTATTAAAGTATAAAAGAGAGAAAGCTTCTGACATAGACATCAGAAGGGGGCAGAAAGAGTGCCCCCTACTCATCTTTAGCTGGATGTTATCCAGCTACTAGCAGTCTACTCATTAGAGAAAGGAATGGTAGCAGACCCCTCACCCACAAGATATATGGAGATGACCGTGGCACCAGGTGAGTCATCCTGGGCCATGAAACGATTGATATGAGCAAATAGATAGCTTCATTCACATAGATCAGGAGAACCATGTATGAGTAAAGCATATTGGTTTGTCAAGTGAGTTCTGAGCCTTTAGGCAGAACCTACTTGAAGACAGAGTCTAGGGTAAATACATAGTTCAGTCACATAGCTTAAGGCAAACCTTTCCATAAGAAAAATGCCTTGGTCAGCTCAAAGTATGAGAAAAGTGACGTTCAGGTGGAACCAGGTGTCATTCTAGCAACACAGAATTGTAAGAGAAAACCTCTTTTTAAATTTGTATCGAGAAGGGGAAAAAAGAGAACAGCTTGTTTTCTCCTGCCTCGGAAGTGACAGATAACTGTCTTGACACTTGCACCCCATCTCCTCCCTTTGGAGACCCCTGGCCTTCCTGGCTGTTACCCTCTCCGTTGCATTCATTGAGTGTTTTCTGCCTTGTGAAACATTGGGCATAGCAGTATGTGTTTATTTAGGGGTATCTCATCCAATTTCATTTAAATGCATATGTGAATTGGAAAGTTTGACATGCCATTGCTTTGTATACCGATTGGGAAATGTGAGCCTCCAAGTTTAATTTAGTTTTTCATGTTCATTTTAGGGGTACAAAGAAAAATAATATGACTGCTAAGATAAGCTTTTGTATTTTTTGCCAAATATGAATTGAGATCACATCGATCGGAGATGAGTCTGTGCATGAAAGCCCTAATAACTAATGTTAATTGACTTCACTACCATGGGATGTTTTCATATCTACTGAGGATTTACTTCATGTATTTCGATTTTAACTTTCTGTCTTACAGCCTTGTTTGTAGATCAAAGCTATTTGAAATTGTCATCTGGTTTTCAATGGCTTGTGAGGTCATTCATGAGTGGTTTATAAAACCGAATGGATTGTACGTAGCCATACTTTGTTGTCATTCTATGAATTTGAAGAATGTCTGAAGAATGTCTGCAGTTATGCCTTAAAGATTCATACAATTGATGTCCAATATTTATCTCAATAGACTTGCTTTCAATGTGTAGTTTCCTATGCGTATGTCTTTCTTTATGGATTTGGGTAGAACTTGTATTGGAACACTGAAAAACCTGTGATATCAACCGTGCTGACCTTCTTTCTGGTGGTCATCATTAAGATTTTCACGCTCACTGTCACTTTGTGCAATGCTATGGATCCTAGTGGAAACAGGTGCTGTTCATCCTACTTTTGTGAAGATTGAACTCATCGTAGAAAGCGGAATGTGTTGAAATATTTATGGTGTAAATATATCTTGTGTATATAATTACCCAGATGACTGCTGCATATTTGATTGCTAAGTTATACAACGTATGAGATAGATGTGATCCATCAATGGCGATTGGATACGTGGTGGAGAGGTATTTTGGTGATGCAAGAGATTTAAATGATGTGCTCACAGTATGTATATTCCTTTTCTGTGGATAATGGGTCTCGGATCCATGTTTGAAACATTATGACCTTGTCTTTTGTTATGCATAGGAGGTGTCAAAAACGAAGTTGAGGCGGGTACCTACTTCAAGGGTAAGTATAGGGTTGAGGGCATGACTATGATGTGGGTTAGGTTTAGGATGTGGGTAGGGTGTCGGGTTAGGGTAGGGTTAAGTTTAGAGTTTGGGGAATAGTCCCCCAACATGTTAGGGTGAGGGGTGAGGTGTGAGGGTTCAGGGTCAGGGTAAGGGTGAGGGTAAGGGTTCAGGGTGAGGGTGTGGGCCTCATATCTGATAAAGGATTGTACTCCAAATATACCCTTCCTTTCACTCGAACAGAGCTCACACTGCTGGAGCCCTTGGCACTGTGGAACACACCAGCCCCTAAAACCTCTGCAAAGACACCTAGGGCCTAGGTGCAAAGGCAAGTCAGGAGCGGAGCTGAGGCCAGGAAGGCGCCAGTGGCGTCTCCCAGCATCGCGCAGCCTGCTCCTTCCTGGTCAGGAAGCCTAGCAGCGAGGCAAGTCTGGGCAAGGCTCACCAAGAGCAGAGCAGCCTCGCGCCAGGAACTCTGCCAGATCAGGCCTCTGAGCAGAGCTGAAACGCTGCCTTACTGGAGGCGCACTCGGCTCGGCATAACAAGGGCTTGCAGCCTCAGGCGGTTAGGCTGCCTCAGCTTAACCCAAGGAGGCTCGCTTCGCCACATGCTGTGCACGCGGCTTCCAGGCGGGGGTGTCCTGCTTCTCCTACAGGTCTTAGCTCAGGGACTGCTTCCCCTGAATTGGGGCTGTGGGTGAGAGCCCAGACACGCAGGGGCAGGCCCCACCCGCCTGCACACATCTCTGCTGAGGAGGACAGCGCTAGGGAACCTATGTTTGTCAGGAAACTGCTGGGCACCCACGGAGATGTCCGTGTCTGGGGGCTGCAGACGCCAGCTAGGATACCTGGGTGCCTGGTGCTCTCAGTGTGGCGCTGAGTCTGGGTGTCCAAGCAACAGCTGGAGGAGCCCTGCAGTTGCCCTTCCATTTCCTCTGAGAGAACTTTCAAGACTGGATCGATTGGCAGTGTGGAACCCACCGGACGCTGAGCCCTCCGAAAGGAGGCCTGGGGCCTAGTGGCAAAGGCAAGGCAGGAGCGCAGCTGAGGCCAGGAAGGCGCCAGTGGCCTCTCCCAACCTCGGGCAGACTGCTCCTTCCTGGGCAGTAAGCCTATCAGCGAGGCAAGTTTGGGAAAGACTCGCCCACAGCAGAGCAGCCACGCGCAAGGAACTTTACTAGATCCGGCCTCAGAGCAGACCCGGAGCTCTGCCTTACTGGAGGCGCACTCGGCTCCGCCCAAGTAGGCTTTGCAGCTGCAAGTGACTTGGATCCCAGGAATCCTCCCAAGGAGGCTCGCTTCCGGCATACTGTGCACTTGGCTTCCAGGCATGGATGCCCCGCGCCTCCTGCAGGTCTTGGCTCAGGGGCTGCTTCCCCTGAGCTGGGGCTGCGGGTGGGAGCCCAGACACGCAGGGGCAGGCCCCAACGACCTGCACACGTCTCTGCTGGGGAGGAGAGCACTAGGGACATGACGTCTGTCAGGCACCTTCTGGGCACCCACGGAGTCAGCCTCCGGGTGTGTGGGGCTGCAGACCACAGCCAGCGGCCCTGGGAGCCTGGTGCTCTCCGTGCTGTGCTGAGTCTGGGCGGCGAAGCAAACACTGGAGGAGCCCTGCACTTGCCCTCCCCTCCCCTCGAAGAGAGGCCTCACTGCTGGACGGCTTGGCAGTGTGCAAGCCAGGGGCTCCTAAGCCTTGCCCAAGGACGCCTGGGGCCTAGATGCAAAGGCAAGGCAGGAGTGGAGCTGAGGCCAGGAAGGCGCCAGTGGCCTCTCCCAGCATCGCACAGCCTGCTCCTTCCTGGGCAGCAACCCTAGCAGCGAGGCAAGCCTGGGCAAATCTGGCCCAGGGCAGAGCAGCCTCGCGCAAGGCACTTGACTAGATCCGGCCTCTGAGCAGAGCTGGAGCTCTGCCGTCCTGGAGGCTCACTGGGCTCGGCCCAAGCAGTGATTGCAGCTGCACGCAGCTTGGCTCCCTCGACTCTTCCCAAGGAGGCTCGCTTCCAAGGGTACTCTGCACTTGGCTTCCAGGCAGGGATGCCCCACGCCTCCTGCAAGTCTTGGCACAGGGGCTGCTTCCCCTGAGCGGAGGCTGTGGGCGGCAGCCCAGACACGCAGGGGCAGGCCCCAACCACCTGCACACGTCTCTGCTGGGGAGCAGAGCGCTAGGGACATGACGTCTGTCAGGCACCTTCTGGGCGCACACGGAGTCAGCCTCCGGGTGTGTGGGGCTGCAGACCACAGCCAGGGGACCTGGGAGGCTTGTGCTCTCCGTGCGGCGCTGAGTCTGGGCGGCCAAGCGAGCGCTGGAGGAGCCCTGCACTTGCCCTCCCCTCCCCTCTAAGAGAGGCCTCATTGCTGGAGGACTTGGCAGAGTGCAAGTCACCGGCTCCTAAGCCTTCCCCAAGGACGCCCGGGGCCTAGATGCAAAGGCAAGGCAGGAGTGGAGCTGAGGCCAGGAAGGCGCCAGTGGCCTCTCCCAGCATCGCACAGCCTGCTCCTTCCTGGGCAGCAAGCCTAGCAGCGAGGCAAGCCTGGGCAAGTCTCGCCCAGGGCAGAGCAGCCTCGCGCAAGGCACTTGACTAGATCCGGGCTCTGCGCAGAGCTGGAGCTCTGCCGTACTGGAGGCACACTCGGCTCGGCCCAAGCAGGGATTGCAGCTGCACGCGGCTTGGCTCCCTCGACTCTTCCCAAGGAGGCTCGCTTCCAAGCGTACTGTGGACTTGGCTTCCAGGCAGGGACGCCCCGCGCCTCCTGCAAGTCTTGGCACACGGGCTGCTTCCCCTGAGCTGAGGCTGTGGGAGGAAGCCCAGACACGCAGGGGCAGGCCCCAACCACCTGCCACGTCTCTGCTGGTGGGGAGAGCACTCGGGAAATGACGTCTGTCAGGCACCTTCTGGGCGCCCACGGAGTCAGCCTCCGGGTGTGTGGGGCTGCAGACCACAGCCAGGGGCCCTGGGAGCCTGGTGCTCTCCGAGCTGTGCTGAGTATGGGCGGCCAAGCGACCGCTGTAGGAGCCCTGCACTTGCCATTCCCTACCCTATGACAGAGCTCTCACGGCTGGAGGTCTTGGCAGCTTGCAACCCACCGGGCCCTAAGCCCTCCGCAAGGACGCCTGGGGACTAGGTGCAAAGGCAAGGCAGGAGTGGAGCTGAGGCCAGGAAGGTGCCAGTGGCCTCTCCCAGCATCGCAGAGCCTGCTCCTTCCTGGGCAGCAAGCCTAGCAGCGAGGCAAGCCTGGGCAAGTCTCGCCCAGGGCAGAGCACCCTCGCGCAAGGCACTTGACTGGATCCGGCCTCTGAGCAGAGCTGGAGCTCTGCCGTACTGGAGGCACACTCGGCTCGGCCCAAGCAGGGATTGCAGCTGCACGTGGCTTGGCTCCCTCGACTCTTCCCAAGGAGGCTCGCTTCCAAGCGTACTGTGCACTTGGCTTCCAGGCAGGGACGCCCCGCGCCTCCTGCAGGTCTTGGCACAGGGGCTGCTTCCCCTGAGCGGAGGCTGTGGGCGGCTGCCCAGACACGCAGGGGCAGGCCCCAACCACCTGCACACGTCTCTGCTGGTGGGGAGAGCACTCGGGAAATGACGTCTGTCAGGCACCTTCTGGGCGCTCACGGAGTCAGCCTCCGGGTGTGTGGGGCTGAAGACCGCAGCCAGGGGCCCTGGGAGCCTGGGGCTCTCCGTGCTGTGCTGAGACTGGGCGGCCAAGCGAGCGCTGGAGGAGCCCTGCACTTGCCATTCCCTTCCCTATGACAGAGCTCTCACGGCTGGACGGCTTGGCGGCGTGCAACCCACCGGCCCTTAAGCCCTCCGCAAGGACGCCTGGGGACTAGGTGCAAAGGCAAGGCAGGAGTGGAGCTGAGGCCAGGAAGGCGCCAGGAGCGTCTGCCTGTCTGGCGCAGCCTGCTCCTTCCCGGGCAGGAAGCCCAGCAGCGAGGCAAGTCTGGGCAAGGCTCGCCCAGGGCAGAGCAGCCTCACGCCAGCAACTCTGCCAGATCGGGCCTCTGAGCAGAGCTGGAGCTCTGCCGTACTGGAGGCTCACTGGGCTCCGCCCAAGGAGTGAGTGCAGACGCACGCAGCTGGGCTGCCTCCTCTTCTCCCGAGGAGGCTCGCTTCCCGCCTGCTGTGCACTAGGCTTCCAGGCGGGGGCGCCCCGCGCCTCCTACAGGTCTTGGCTCAGGGGCTGCTTCCCTTGAGCTGGGGCTGCCGGCGGGAGCCCAGACACGCAGGGGCAGGCCCCACCACCTGCACACGTCTCTGCTGGGGAGGAGAGCGCTAGGGACATGACGTCTGTCAGGCACCTTCTGGGCGCCCACGGAGTCAGCCTCCGGGTGTGTGGGGCTGCAGACCACAGCCAGGGGCCCTGGGAGCCTTGTGCTCTCCGTGCGGCGCTGAGTCTGGGCGGCCAAGCACCCGCTGGAGGAGCCCTGCACTTGCCCTCCCCTCCCCTCTAAGAGAGGCCTCACTGCTGGAGGGCTTGGCAGTGTGCAAGCCACCGGCTCCTAAGCCTTCCCCACGGACGGCTGGGGCCTAGATGCAAAGGCAAGGCAGGAGTGGAGCTGAGGCCAGGAAGGCGCCAGTGGCCTCTCCCAGCATCGCACAGCCTGCTCCTTCCTGGGCAGCAAGCCTAGCAGCGAGGCAAGCCTGGGCAAGTCTCGCCCAGGGCAGAGCAGCCTCGCGCAAGGCACTTGACTAGATCCGGCCTCTGAGCAGAGCTGGAGCTCTGCCGTACTGGAGGCACACTCGGCTCGGCCCAAGCAGGGATTGCAGCTGCACGCGGCTTGGCTCCCTCGACTCTTCCCAAGGAGGCTCGCTTCCAAGCGTGCTCTGCACTTGGCTTCCAGGCAGGGACGCCCCGCGCCTCCTGCCAGTCTTGGCACAGGGGCTGCTTCCCCTGAGCTGAGGCTGTGGGCGGCAGCCCAGACACGCAGGGGCAGGCCCCAACCACCTGCCCACGTCTCTGCTGGTGCGGAGAGCACTAGGGAAATGACGTCTGTCAGGCACCTTCTGGGCGCTCACGGAGTCAGCCTCCGGGTGTGTGGGGCTGCAGACCACAGCCAGGGGCCCTGGGAGCCTGGGGCTCTCCGTGCTGTGCTGAGTCTGGGCGGCCAAGCGAGCGCTGGAGGAGCCCTGCACTTGCCATTCCCTTCCCTATGACAGAGCTCTCACGGCTGGAGGGCTTGGCAGCGTGCAACCCACCGGCCCCTAAGCCCTCCGCAAGGACGCCTGGGGACTAGGTGCAAAGGCAAGGCAGGAGTGGAGCTGAGGCCAGGAAGGTGCCAGGAGCGTCTACCTGTCTGGTGCAGCCTGCTCCTTCCCGGGCAGGAAGCCTAGCAGCGAGGCAAGTCTGGGCAAGGCTCGCCCAGGGCAGAGCAGCCTCACGCCAGCAACTCTGCCAGATCGGGCCTCTGAGCAGAGCTGGAGCTCTGCCGTACTGGAGGCTCACTGGGCTCCGCCCAAGGAGTGATTGCAGACGCACGCAGCTGCGCTGCCTCCTCTTCTCCCCCGGAGGCTCGCTTCCCGCATTTTGTGCACTAGGCTTCCAGGCGGGGGCGCCCTGCCCCTCCTACAAGTCTTGCCTCAGGGGCTGCTTCCCTTGAGCTGGGGCTGCCGGCGGGAGCCCAGACACGCAGGGGCAGGCCCCACCACCTGCACACGTCTCTGCTGGGGAGCAGAGCGCTAGGGACACGACATCTGTCAGGCACCTTCTGGGCGCCCACGGAGTCAGCCTCCGGGTGTGTGGGGCTGCAGACCACAGCCAGGGGCCCTGGGAGCCTTGTGCTCTCCGTGCGGCGCTGAGTCTGGGCGGCCAAGCGAGCGCTGGAGGAGCCCTGCACTTGCCCTCCCCTCCCCTCTAAGAGAGGCCTCACTGCTGGAGGGCTTGGCAGTGTGCAAGCCACCGGCTCCTAAGCCTTCCCCACGGACGCCTGGGGCCTAGATGCAAAGGCAAGGCAGGAGTGGAGCTGAGGCCAGGAAGGCGCCAGTGGCCTCTCCCAGCATCGCGCAGCCTGCTCCTTCCTGGGCAGCAAGCCTAGCAGCGAGGCAAGCCTGGGCAAGTCTCGCCCAGGGCAGAGCAGCCTCGCGCAAGGCACTTGACTGGATCCGGCCTCTGAGCAGAGCTGGAGCTCTGCCGTCCTGGAGGCACACTCGGCTCGGCCCAAGCAGGGATTGCAGCTGCACGCGGCTTGGCTCCCTCGACTCTTCCCAAGGAGGCTCGCTTCCAAGCGTGCTCTGCACTTGGCTTCCAGGCAGGGACGCCCCGCGCCTCCTGCAGGTCTTGGCACAGGGGCTGCTTCCCCTGAGCGGAGGCTGTGGGTGGCAGCCCAGACACGCAGGGGCAGGCCCCAACCACCTGCACACGTCTCTGCTGGTGGGGAGAGCACTCGGGAAATGACGTCTGTCAGGCACCTTCTGGGCGCTCACGGAGTCAGCCTCCGGGTGTGTGGGGCTGCAGACCGCAGCCAGGGGCCCTGGGAGCCTGGGGCTCTCCGTGCTGTGCTGAGTCCGGGCGGCCAAGCGAGCACTGGAGGAGCCCTGCACTTGCCATTCCCTTCCCTATGACAGAGCTCTCACGGCTGGAGGGCTTGGCAGCGTGCAACCCACCGGCCCCTAAGCCCTCCGCAAGGACGCCTGGGGACTAGGTGCAAAGGCAAGGCAGGAGTGGAGCTGAGGCCAGGAAGGCGCCAGGAGCATCTGCCTGTCTGGCGCAGCCTGCTCCTTCCCGGGCAGGAAGCCCAGCAGCGAGGCAAGTCTGGGCAAGGCTCGCCCAGGGCAGAGCAGCCTCACGCCAGCAACTCTGCCAGATCGGGCCTCTGAGCAGAGCTGGAGCTCTGCCGTACTGGAGGCTCACTGGGCTCCGCCCAAGGAGTGAGTGCAGACGCACGCAGCTGGGCTGCCTCCTCTTCTCCCGAGGAGGCTCGCTTCCCGCCTGCTGTGCACTAGGCTTCCAGGCGGGGGCGCCCCGCGCCTCCTACAGGTCTTGGCTCAGGGGCTGCTTCCCTTGAGCTGGGGCTGCCGGCGGGAGCCCAGACACGCAGGGGCAGGCCCCACCACCTGCACATGTCTCTGCTGGGGAGGAGAGCGCTAGGGACATGACGTCTGTCAGGCACCTTCTGGGCGCCCACGGAGTCAGCCTCCAGGTGTGTGGGGCTGCAGACCACAGCCAGGGGCCCTGGGAGCCTTGTGCTCTCCGTGCGGCGCTGAGTCTGGGCGGCCAAGCGAGCGCTGGAGGAGCCCTGCACTTGCCATTCCCTTCCCTATGACAGAGCTCTCACGGCTGGAGGGCTTGGCAGCGTGCAACCCACCGGCCCCTAAGCCCTCCGCAAGGACGCCTGGGGACTAGGTGCAAAGGCAAGGCAGGAGTGGAGCTGAGGCCAGGAAGGTGCCAGGAGCGTCTGCCTGTCTGGCGCAGCCTGCTCCTTCCCGGGCAGGAAGCCCAGCAGCGAGGCAAGTCTGGGCAAGGCTCGCCCAGGGCAGAGCAGCCTCAGGCCAGCAACTCTGCCAGATCGGGCCTCTGAGCAGAGCTGGAGCTCTGCCGTACTGGAGGCTCACTGGGCTCCGCCCAAGGAGTGAGTGCAGACGCACGCAGCTGGGCTGCCTCCTCTTCTCCCGAGGAGGCTCGCTTCCCGCCTGCTGTGCACTAGGCTTCCTGGCGGGGGCGCCCCGCGCCTCCTACAGGTCTTGCCTCAGGGACTGCTTCCCTTGAGCTGGGGCTGCCGGCGGGAGCCCAGACACGCTGGGGCAGGCCCCACCAGCTGCACACGTCTCTGCTGGGGAGGAGAGCGCTAGGGACATGACGTCTGTCAGGCACCTTCTGGGCGGCCACGGAGTCAGCCTCCGGGTGTGTGGGGCTGCAGACCACAGCCAGGGGCCCTGGGAGCCTTGTGCTCTCCGTGCAGCGCTGAGTCTGGGCGGACAAGCACCCGCTGGAGGAGCCCTGCACTTGCCCTCCCCTCCCCTCTAAGAGAGGCCTCACTGCTGGAGGGTTTGGCAGTGTGCAAGCCACCGGCTCCTAAGCCTTCCCCACGGACGGCTGGGGCCTAGATGCAAAGGCAAGGCAGGAGTGGAGCTGGCCAGGAAGGCGCCAGTGGCCTCTCCCAGCATCGCAGAGCCTGCTCCTTCCTGGGCAGCAAGCCTAGCAGCGAGGCAAGCCTGGGGAAGTCTCGCCCAGGGCAGAGCAGCCTCGCGCAAGGCACTTGACTAGATCCGGCCTCTGAGCAGAGCTGGAGCTCTGCCGTACTGGAGGCACACTCGGCTCGGCCCAAGCAGGGATTGCAGCTGCACGTGGCTTGGCTCCCTCGACTCTTCCCAAGGAGGCTCGCTTCCAAGGGTACTGTGCACTGGGCTTCCAGGAAGGGACGCCCCACGCCTCCTGCAGGTCTGGGCTCAGGGGTTGCTTCCCCTGAGCTGGGGCTGTGGGCGGGAGCCCAGAAACGCAGGGGCAGGCCCCACCACCTGCACACGTCTCTGCTGGGGAGGAGAGCGCTAGGGAAAAGACGTCTGTCAGGCAACTTCTGGGCGCCCACGGAGTCAGCCTCCGGGTGTGTGGGGCTGCAGACCACAGCCAGGGGATCTGTGAGCCTTGTTTTCTCCGTGCGGCGCTGAGTCTGGGCGGCCATACAACCGCTGGAGGAGCCCTGCAGTTGCCCTCCCCTTCCCTGTGACAGAGCTCTCACTACTGGAGCCCTTGGCAGTGTGCAACCCACCGGCCCCTAAGCCCTCTGCAAGGACGCCTGGGGACTAGGTGCAAAGCTAAGGCAGGCGTGGAGCTGAGGCCAGGATGGCGCCAGGACGTCTCCCATTCTGGCTAGCCTGCTCCTTCCTGAGCAGGAAGCCTAGCAGCGAGGCAAGTCTGGGCAAGGCTCGGCCAGGGCAGAGCAGCCTCATGCCCGCAACTCTGCCAGATCGGGCCTCTGAGCAGAGCTGGAGCTCTGCCGTACTGGAGGCAAACTCGGCTCCTCCCAAGAAGTGATTGCAGCCGCACGCAGCTGGGCTTCGTCCTCTTCCCCGGAGGAGGCTCCCGTCCCGTATTCTGTGCACGAGGCTTCCAGGCGGAGGGCCGGGCGCCTCCTACAGGTCTTGGCTCAGCGGCTGCTTGCCCTGAATTGGGGCTGTGGGAGCGAGCCCAGACACGCAGGGTCAGGCCCCACCACCTGCACACGTCTCTGCTGGGGAGGAGAGCGCTAGGGAAATGACGTCTGTCAGGCACCTTCTGGGCGCTCACAGAGTCAGCCTCTGGGTGTGTGGGGCTACAGACCACAGCCAGGGGACCTGGGAGCCTGGTGCTCTCGGTGCGGCGCTGAGCCTGAGCGGCCATAAAACCGCTGGAGGAGCCCTGCAGATGCCCTCCTCGTCCCTCTAATAGAGCCTTCACTGCTGGAGCGCTTGGCAGTGTGCAACCCACGGGCCCTTAAGCCCTCCCCAAGGACGACTGGGAAGTAGGTGCAAAGGCAAGGCAGGAGTGGAGCTGAGGCCAGGAAAGTGCCAGCAGCGTCTCCCAGTCTCATTCCGCCTGCTCCATCCTTGTCAGGAAGCCTAACTGCGAGGCAAGTCTGGGCAAGACTCGCCCAGGGCAGAGCAGCCTCACGCCGGGAACTCTGCCAGATTGGGCCTCTGAGCAGAGCTGGAGCTCTGCCGTACTGGACGCGCACTCGGCTCCGCCCAAGCAGGGATTGCAGCTGCAAGAGGCTTGGCTCCCTCGACTCTTCCCAAGGAGGCTCGCTTCCCCGCGTACTGTGCACTTGGCTTGCAGGCAGGGACGCCCCGCGCCTCCTGCAGGTCTTGGCTCAGGGGCTGCTTCCCCTGAGCTGGGGCTGTGGGCGGGAGCCCAGACACGCAGGGGCAGGCCCCAACCACCTGCACACGACTCTGCTGGGGAGGACAGCACTAGGGAAATGACGTCTGTCAGGCACCTTCTGGGCACTCACGGAGTCAGCCTCCGGGTGTGCGGGCCTGCAGACCCCACCAGGGACCCTGGGAGCCTGGTGCTCTCCGTGCGGCGCTGAGTCTGGGCGGCCATACAACCGCTGGAGGAGCCCTGCAGTTGCCCTCCCCTTCCCTCTAATAGAGCCCTCACTGCTGGAGCACTTGCCAGTGTGCAACCCACCGGCCCCTAAGCCCTCCCCAAGGACGCCTGGGGCCTGTGTGCAAAGGCAAGGCAGGAGTGGAGCTGAGGCCAGGAAGGCGCCAGTGGCCTCTCCCAGCATCGCACAGCCTGCTCCTTCCTGGGCAGGAAGGCTACCAGGCGAAGCAAGCATGGGCAAGTGTCGCACAGGGCAGAGCAGCCTCGCGCAAGGCACTTGACTAGATCAGGCCTCTGAGCAGAGCTGGAGCTCTGCCGTACTGGAGGCACACTCGGCTCCGCCCAAGCAGGGATTGCAGCTGCACGCGGCTTGGCTCCCTCGACTCTTCCCAAGGAGGCTCGCTTCCAAGGGTACTGTGCACTGGGCTTCCAGGAAGGGACGCCCCACGCCTCCTGCAGGTCTGGGCTCAGGGGTTGCTTCCCCTGAGCTGGGGCTGTGGGCGGGAGCCCAGAAACGCAGGGGCAGGCCCCACCACCTGCACACGTCTCTGCTGGGGAGGAGAGCGCTAGGGAAAAGACGTCTGTCAGGCAACTTCTGGGCGCCCACGGAGTCAGCCTCCGGGTGTGTGGGGCTGCAGACCACAGCCAGGGGATCTGTGAGCCTTGTTTTCTCCGTGCGGCGCTGAGTCTGGGCGGCCATACAACCGCTGGAGGAGCCCTGCAGTTGCCCTCCCCTTCCCTGTGACAGAGCTCTCACTACTGGAGCCCTTGGCAGTGTGCAACCCACCGGCCCCTAAGCCCTCTGCAAGGACGCCTGGGGACTAGGTGCAAAGCTAAGGCAGGCGTGGAGCTGAGGCCAGGATGGCGCCAGGACGTCTCCCATTCTGGCTAGCCTGCTCCTTCCTGAGCAGGAAGCCTAGCAGCGAGGCAAGTCTGGGCAAGGCTCGGCCAGGGCAGAGCAGCCTCATGCCCGCAACTCTGCCAGATCGGGCCTCTGAGCAGAGCTGGAGCTCTGCCGTACTGGAGGCAAACTCGGCTCCTCCCAAGAAGTGATTGCAGCCGCACGCAGCTGGGCTTCGTCCTCTTCCCCGGAGGAGGCTCCCGTCCCGTATTCTGTGCACGAGGCTTCCAGGCGGAGGGCCGGGCGCCTCCTACAGGTCTTGGCTCAGCGGCTGCTTGCCCTGAATTGGGGCTGTGGGAGCGAGCCCAGACACGCAGGGTCAGGCCCCACCACCTGCACACGTCTCTGCTGGGGAGGAGAGCGCTAGGGAAATGACGTCTGTCAGGCACCTTCTGGGCGCTCACAGAGTCAGCCTCTGGGTGTGTGGGGCTACAGACCACAGCCAGGGGACCTGGGAGCCTGGTGCTCTCGGTGCGGCGCTGAGCCTGAGCGGCCATAAAACCGCTGGAGGAGCCCTGCAGATGCCCTCCTCGTCCCTCTAATAGAGCCTTCACTGCTGGAGCGCTTGGCAGTGTGCAACCCACGGGCCCTTAAGCCCTCCCCAAGGACGACTGGGAAGTAGGTGCAAAGGCAAGGCAGGAGTGGAGCTGAGGCCAGGAAAGTGCCAGCAGCGTCTCCCAGTCTCATTCCGCCTGCTCCATCCTTGTCAGGAAGCCTAACTGCGAGGCAAGTCTGGGCAAGACTCGCCCAGGGCAGAGCAGCCTCACGCCGGGAACTCTGCCAGATTGGGCCTCTGAGCAGAGCTGGAGCTCTGCCGTACTGGACGCGCACTCGGCTCCGCCCAAGCAGGGATTGCAGCTGCAAGAGGCTTGGCTCCCTCGACTCTTCCCAAGGAGGCTCGCTTCCCCGCGTACTGTGCACTTGGCTTGCAGCCAGGGATGCCCCGCGCCTCCTGCAGGTCTTGGCTCAGGGGCTGCTTCCCCTGAGCTGGGGCTGTGGGCGGGAGCCCAGACACGCAGGGGCAGGCCCCAACCACCTGCACACGACTCTGCTGGGGAGGACAGCACTAGGGAAATGACGTCTGTCAGGCACCTTCTGGGCACTCACGGAGTCAGCCTCCGGGTGTGCGGGCCTGCAGACCCCACCAGGGACCCTGGGAGCCTGGTGCTCTCCGTGCGGCGCTGAGTCTGGGCGGCCATACAACCGCTGGAGGAGCCCTGCAGTTGCCCTCCCCTTCCCTCTAATAGAGCCCTCACTGCTGGAGCACTTGCCAGTGTGCAACCCACCGGCCCCTAAGCCCTCCCCAAGGACGCCTGGGGCCTGTGTGCAAAGGCAAGGCAGGAGTGGAGCTGAGGCCAGGAAGGCGCCAGTGGCCTCTCCCAGCATCGCACAGCCTGCTCCTTCCTGGGCAGGAAGGCTACCAGGCGAAGCAAGCATGGGCAAGTGTCGCACAGGGCAGAGCAGCCTCGCGCAAGGCACTTGACTAGATCAGGCCTCTGAGCAGAGCTGGAGCTCTGCCGTACTGGAGGCACACTCGGCTCCGCCCAAGCAGGGATTGCAGCTGCACGCGGCTTGGCTCCCTCGACTCTTCCCAAGGAGGCTCGCTTCCAAGGGTACTGTGCACTGGGCTTCCAGGAAGGGACGCCCCACGCCTCCTGCAGGTCTGGGCTCAGGGGTTGCTTCCCCTGAGCTGGGGCTGTGGGCGGGAGCCCAGAAACGCAGGGGCAGGCCCCACCACCTGCACACGTCTCTGCTGGGGAGGAGAGCGCTAGGGAAAAGACGTCTGTCAGGCAACTTCTGGGCGCCCACGGAGTCAGCCTCCGGGTGTGTGGGGCTGCAGACCACAGCCAGGGGATCTGTGAGCCTTGTTTTCTCCGTGCGGCGCTGAGTCTGGGCGGCCATACAACCGCTGGAGGAGCCCTGCAGTTGCCCTCCCCTTCCCTGTGACAGAGCTCTCACTACTGGAGCCCTTGGCAGTGTGCAACCCACCGGCCCCTAAGCCCTCTGCAAGGACGCCTGGGGACTAGGTGCAAAGCTAAGGCAGGCGTGGAGCTGAGGCCAGGATGGCGCCAGGACGTCTCCCATTCTGGCTAGCCTGCTCCTTCCTGAGCAGGAAGCCTAGCAGCGAGGCAAGTCTGGGCAAGGCTCGGCCAGGGCAGAGCAGCCTCATGCCCGCAACTCTGCCAGATCGGGCCTCTGAGCAGAGCTGGAGCTCTGCCGTACTGGAGGCAAACTCGGCTCCTCCCAAGAAGTGATTGCAGCCGCACGCAGCTGGGCTTCGTCCTCTTCCCCGGAGGAGGCTCCCGTCCCGTATTCTGTGCACGAGGCTTCCAGGCGGAGGGCCGGGCGCCTCCTACAGGTCTTGGCTCAGCGGCTGCTTGCCCTGAATTGGGGCTGTGGGAGCGAGCCCAGACACGCAGGGTCAGGCCCCACCACCTGCACACGTCTCTGCTGGGGAGGAGAGCGCTAGGGAAATGACGTCTGTCAGGCACCTTCTGGGCGCTCACAGAGTCAGCCTCTGGGTGTGTGGGGCTACAGACCACAGCCAGGGGACCTGGGAGCCTGGTGCTCTCGGTGCGGCGCTGAGCCTGAGCGGCCATAAAACCGCTGGAGGAGCCCTGCAGATGCCCTCCTCGTCCCTCTAATAGAGCCTTCACTGCTGGAGCGCTTGGCAGTGTGCAACCCACGGGCCCTTAAGCCCTCCCCAAGGACGACTGGGAAGTAGGTGCAAAGGCAAGGCAGGAGTGGAGCTGAGGCCAGGAAAGTGCCAGCAGCGTCTCCCAGTCTCATTCCTCCTGCTCCATCCTTGTCAGGAAGCCTAACTGCGAGGCAAGTCTGGGCAAGACTCGCCCAGGGCAGAGCAGCCTCACGCCGGGAACTCTGCCAGATTGGGCCTCTGAGCAGAGCTGGAGCTCTGCCGTACTGGACGCGCACTCGGCTCCGCCCAAGCAGGGATTGCAGCTGCAAGAGGCTTGGCTCCCTCGACTCTTCCCAAGGAGGCTCGCTTCCCCGCGTACTGTGCACTTGGCTTGCAGCCAGGGATGCCCCGCGCCTCCTGCAGGTCTTGGCTCAGGGGCTGCTTCCCCTGAGCTGGGGCTGTGGGCGGGAGCCCAGACACGCAGGGGCAGGCCCCAACCACCTGCACACGACTCTGCTGGGGAGGACAGCACTAGGGAAATGACGTCTGTCAGGCACCTTCTGGGCACTCACGGAGTCAGCCTCCGGGTGTGCGGGCCTGCAGACCCCACCAGGGACCCTGGGAGCCTGGTGCTCTCCGTGCGGCGCTGAGTCTGGGCGGCCATACAACCGCTGGAGGAGCCCTGCAGTTGCCCTCCCCTTCCCTCTAATAGAGCCCTCACTGCTGGAGCACTTGCCAGTGTGCAACCCACCGGCCCCTAAGCCCTCCCCAAGGACGCCTGGGGCCTGTGTGCAAAGGCAAGGCAGGAGTGGAGCTGAGGCCAGGAAGGCGCCAGTGGCCTCTCCCAGCATCGCACAGCCTGCTCCTTCCTGGGCAGGAAGGCTACCAGGCGAAGCAAGCATGGGCAAGTGTCGCACAGGGCAGAGCAGCCTCGCGCAAGGCACTTGACTAGATCAGGCCTCTGAGCAGAGCTGGAGCTCTGCCGTACTGGAGGCACACTCGGCTCCGCCCAAGCAGGGATTGCAGCTGCACGCGGCTTGGCTCCCTCGACTCTTCCCAAGGAGGCTCGCTTCCAAGGGTACTGTGCACTGGGCTTCCAGGAAGGGACGCCCCACGCCTCCTGCAGGTCTGGGCTCAGGGGTTGCTTCCCCTGAGCTGGGGCTGTGGGCGGGAGCCCAGAAACGCAGGGGCAGGCCCCACCACCTGCACACGTCTCTGCTGGGGAGGAGAGCGCTAGGGAAAAGACGTCTGTCAGGCAACTTCTGGGCGCCCACGGAGTCAGCCTCTGGGTGTGTGGGGCTGCAGACCACAGCCAGGGGATCTGTGAGCCTTGTTTTCTCCGTGCGGCGCTGAGTCTGGGCGGCCATACAACCGCTGGAGGAGCCCTGCAGTTGCCCTCCCCTTCCCTGTGACAGAGCTCTCACTACTGGAGCCCTTGGCAGTGTGCAACCCACCGGCCCCTAAGCCCTCTGCAAGGACGCCTGGGGACTAGGTGCAAAGCTAAGGCAGGCGTGGAGCTGAGGCCAGGATGGCGCCAGGACGTCTCCCATTCTGGCTAGCCTGCTCCTTCCTGAGCAGGAAGCCTAGCAGCGAGGCAAGTCTGGGCAAGGCTCGGCCAGGGCAGAGCAGCCTCATGCCCGCAACTCTGCCAGATCGGGCCTCTGAGCAGAGCTGGAGCTCTGCCGTACTGGAGGCAAACTCGGCTCCTCCCAAGAAGTGATTGCAGCCGCACGCAGCTGGGCTTCGTCCTCTTCCCCGGAGGAGGCTCCCGTCCCGTATTCTGTGCACGAGGCTTCCAGGCGGAGGGCCGGGCGCCTCCTACAGGTCTTGGCTCAGCGGCTGCTTGCCCTGAATTGGGGCTGTGGGAGCGAGCCCAGACACGCAGGGTCAGGCCCCACCACCTGCACACGTCTCTGCTGGGGAGGAGAGCGCTAGGGAAATGACGTCTGTCAGGCACCTTCTGGGCGCTCACAGAGTCAGCCTCTGGGTGTGTGGGGCTACAGACCACAGCCAGGGGACCTGGGAGCCTGGTGCTCTCGGTGCGGCGCTGAGCCTGAGCGGCCATAAAACCGCTGGAGGAGCCCTGCAGATGCCCTCCTCATCCCTCTAATAGAGCCTTCACTGCTGGAGCGCTTGGCAGTGTGCAACCCACGGGCCCTTAAGCCCTCCCCAAGGACGACTGGGAAGTAGGTGCAAAGGCAAGGCAGGAGTGGAGCTGAGGCCAGGAAAGTGCCAGCAGCGTCTCCCAGTCTCATTCCGCCTGCTCCATCCTTGTCAGGAAGCCTAACTGCGAGGCAAGTCTGGGCAAGACTCGCCCAGGGCAGAGCAGCCTCACGCCGGGAACTCTGCCAGACTGGGCCTCTGAGCAGAGCTGGAGCTCTGCCATACTGGAGGCGCACTCGGCTCTGCCCAAGCAGGGATTGCAGCTGCACGCAGCTGGGCTGCCTCCTCTTCCCCAGAGGAGGCTCGCTTCCCGCATGCTGTGCACTAGCCTTCCAGGCAGGGGCGCCCCGCGCCTCCTGCAGGTCTTGGCTCAGGGGCTGCTTCCCTTGAGCTGGGGCTGTGGGCGGGAGCCCAGACAGGCAGGGGCAGGCCCCAACCACCTGCACACGTCTCTGCTGGGGAGGACAGCACTAGGGAAATGACGTCTGTCAGGCACCTTCTGGGCACTCACGGAGTCAGCCTCCGGGTGTGCGGGGCTGCAGACCCCACCAGGGACCCTGGGAGCCTGGTGCTCTCAGTGTGGCGCTGAGTCTGGGCTGCCAAGCGACCGCTGGAGGAGACCTGCACTTGCCCTCCCCTCCGCTCTAAGAGAGGCCTCACTGCAGGACGGCTGGGCAGTGTGCAAGCCAGGGGCTCCTAAGCCTTGCCCAAGGACGCCTGGGGCCTAGATGCAAAGGCAACGCAGGAGTGGAGCTGAGGCCAGGAAGGCGCCAGTGGCCTCTCCCAGCATCGCACAGCCTGCTCCTTCCTGGGCAGCAAGCCTAGCAGCGAGGCAAGCCTGGGCAAGTCTCGCCCAGGGCAGAGCAGACTCGCGCAAGGCACTTGACTAGATCCGGCCTCTGAGCAGAGCTGGAGTTCTGCCGTACTGGAGGCACACTCGGCTCGGCCGAAGCAGGGATTGCAGCTGCACGCAGCTTGGCTCCCTCGACTCTTCCCAAGGAGGCTCGCTTCCCCACGTACTGTGCACTTGGCTTCCAGGCGAGGGCGCCCCGCGCTCCTACAGGTCTTGGCTCAGGTGCTGCTTCCCCTGAGCTGGGGCTGTGGGAGGGAGCCCAGACACGCAGGGGCACGCCCCACCACCTGCACACGTCTCTGCTGGGGAGAAGAGCGCTAGGGAAATGACGTCTGTCAGGCAACTTCTGGGCGCCCACGGAGTCAGCCTCTGGGTGTGTGGGGCTGCAGACCACAGCCAGGGGACCTGGGAGCCTTGTGTTCTCCGTGAGGCGCTGAGTCTGGGCGGCCAAGCGACCGCTGGAGGAGCCCTGCGGTTGCCCTTCCCTTCCCTCTAAGAGATCTCTCACTGCTGGAGCCCTCGGCAGTGTGCAACCCACCGGCCCTTAAGCCCTCCCCAAGGACGCCTGGGGACTATGTGCAAAGGCAAGGCAGGAGTGGAGCTGAGGCCAGGAAAGAGCCAGCAGTGTCTCCCAGTCTCATTCCGCCTGCTCCATTTGGTCAGGAAGCCTAACAGCGAGGCAAGTCTGGGCAAGACTCGCCCAGGACAGAGCAGCCTCACGCCAGCAACTCTGCCAGATTGGGCCTCTGAGCAGAGCTGGAAGTCTGCCATACTGGAGGCGCACTCGGCTCCGCCCATGCAGGGATTGCAGCTGCACGGAGCTGGGCTGCCTCCTCTTCTCCCGAGGAGGCTCGCTTCCCGCATGCTGTGCACTAGGCTTCCAGGCGGGGCGCCCCGCGCCTCCTACAGGTCTTGCCTCAGGGGCTGCTTCCCTTGAGCTGGGGCTGCCGGCGGAAGCCCAGACACGCAGGGGCAGGCCCCACCACCTGCACACGTCTCTGCTGGGGAGGAGAGCGCTAGGGAAATGACGTCTGTCAGGCAACTTCTGGGCGCCGACGGAGTCAGCCTCCGGGTGTGTGGGGCTGCAGACAACAGCCAGGGGACCTGTGAGCCTGGTGCTCTCCGTGCAGCACTGAGTCTGGGCGGCCAAGCAACAGCTGGAGGAGCCCTGCAGTTGCCCTCCCCTTCCCTCAAATAGAGCCCTCATTGCTGGAGCGCTTGCCAGTGTGCAACCCACCAGCCCCTAAGCCCTCCCCGAGGACGCCTGTGGCCTGGGTGCAAAGGCAAGGCAGGAGTGGAGCTGAGGCCAGGAAGGCGCCAGTGGCCTCTCCCAGTATCGCACAGCCTGGTCCTTCCTCGTCAGGAAGCCTAGCAGCGAGGCAAGTCTGGGCAAGTCTCGCCCAGAGCAGAGCAGCCTCACGCCAGGAACTCTGCCAGATTGGGCCTCTGAGCAGAGCTGGAGCTCTGCCGTACTGGACGCGCACTCGGCTCCGCCCAAGCAGGGATTGCAGCTGCAAGCGGCTTGGCTCCCTCGACTCTTCCCAAGGAGGCTCGCTTCCCCGCGTACTGTGCACTTGGCTTGCAGGCAGGGACGACCCGCGCCTCCTGCAGGTCTTGGCTCAGGGGCTGCTTCCCCTGAGCTGGGGCTGTGGGCGGGAGCCCAGACACGCAGGGGCAGGCCCCAACCACCTGCACACGACTCTGCTGGGGAGGACAGCACTAGGGAAATGACGTCTGTCAGGCACCTTCTGGGCACTCACGGAGTCAGCCTCCGGGTGTGCGGGCCTGCAGACCCCACCAGGGACCCTGGGAGCCTGGTGCTATCCGTGTGGCGCTGAGTCTGGGCGGCCAATTAACCACTGGAGGAGCGCTGCGGTTGCCCTTCCCTTCCCTCTGACAGATCTCTCACTGCTGGAGCCCTCGGCAGTGTGCAACCCACCGGCCCCTAAGCCCTCCTCAAGGACGCCTGGGGACTAGGTGCAAAGGCAAGGCAGGAGCGGAGCTGAGGCTAGGAAGGCGCCAGGAGCGTCTCCCAGTCTCGCGCAGCCTGCTCCTTCCTGGTCAGGAAGCCTAGGAGAGAGGCATGTCCGGGCAAGGCTCGCCCAGGGCAGAGCAGCCTCACGCCAGGAACTCTGCCAGATTGGGCCTCTGAGCAGAGCTGGAGCTCTGACATACTGGATGCGCACTCGGCTTTGCTGAAGCAAGGCTTGCAGCCGCTCCCGGCTGGGCTGCTTCGTCTTCCCCCGAGGAGGCTCGCTTCCCCCCGTGCTGTGCACTTGGCTTCCAGGCGGGGGCGCCCCGCGCCTCCTGCAGGGCTTGGCTCAGGGGCTGCTTCCCCTGTGCTGGGGCTTTGTGAGGTAGCCCAGATACGCAGCGGCAGGCCCCAACAACCTGCACACGTCTCTCCTGGGGCGGAGAGTGCTAGGGAAGCTACGTCTTTCAGGCACATGCTGTGCGTCCACGGGGTCAGCCTCCGTTTGTGCGGGGCTGCAGCCCACACCAGGGGCCCTGGGAGCCTGGTGCTCTCTATGCGGAGCTGAGTCTGGGCGGCCAAGCAACCGCTGGAGGAGCCCTGCAGTTGCCCTTCCCTTCCCTCTGACAGAGCTCTCACTGCTGGTGCCCTTGGCAGTGTGGAATCCACCGGCCCCTCAGCCCCACCAAGACGCTTGGGGCATAGGTGACAAGGCAAGGCAGGAGCGGAGCTGAGGCCAGGAAGGCGCCAGTGGCCTCTCCCAGCATCGCACAGCCTGCTCCTTCCTGGGCAGGAAGGCTACCAGGCGAAGCAAGCATGGGCAAGTGTCGCACAGGGCAGAGCAGCCTCGCGCAAGGCACTTGACTAGATCAGGCCTCTGAGCAGAGCTGGAGCTCTGCCGTACTGGAGGCACACTCGGCTCCGCCCAAGCAGGGATTGCAGCTGCACGCGGCTTGGCTCCCTCGACTCTTCCCAAGGAGGCTCGCTTCCAAGGGTACTGTGCACTGGGCTTCCAGGAAGGGACGCCCCACGCCTCCTGCAGGTCTGGGCTCAGGGGTTGCTTCCCCTGAGCTGGGGCTGTGGGCGGGAGCCCAGAAACGCAGGGGCAGGCCCCACCACCTGCACACGTCTCTGCTGGGGAGGAGAGCGCTAGGGAAAAGACGTCTGTCAGGCAACTTCTGGGCGCCCACGGAGTCAGCCTCCGGGTGTGTGGGGCTGCAGACCACAGCCAGGGGATCTGTGAGCCTTGTTTTCTCCGTGCGGCGCTGAGTCTGGGCGGCCATACAACCGCTGGAGGAGCCCTGCAGTTGCCCTCCCCTTCCCTGTGACAGAGCTCTCACTACTGGAGCCCTTGGCAGTGTGCAACCCACCGGCCCCTAAGCCCTCTGCAAGGACGCCTGGGGACTAGGTGCAAAGCTAAGGCAGGCGTGGAGCTGAGGCCAGGATGGCGCCAGGACGTCTCCCATTCTGGCTAGCCTGCTCCTTCCTGAGCAGGAAGCCTAGCAGCGAGGCAAGTCTGGGCAAGGCTCGGCCAGGGCAGAGCAGCCTCATGCCCGCAACTCTGCCAGATCGGGCCTCTGAGCAGAGCTGGAGCTCTGCCGTACTGGAGGCAAACTCGGCTCCTCCCAAGAAGTGATTGCAGCCGCACGCAGCTGGGCTTCGTCCTCTTCCCCGGAGGAGGCTCCCGTCCCGTATTCTGTGCACGAGGCTTCCAGGCGGAGGGCCGGGCGCCTCCTACAGGTCTTGGCTCAGCGGCTGCTTGCCCTGAATTGGGGCTGTGGGAGCGAGCCCAGACACGCAGGGTCAGGCCCCACCACCTGCACACGTCTCTGCTGGGGAGGAGAGCGCTAGGGAAATGACGTCTGTCAGGCACCTTCTGGGCGCTCACAGAGTCAGCCTCTGGGTGTGTGGGGCTACAGACCACAGCCAGGGGACCTGGGAGCCTGGTGCTCTCGGTGCGGCGCTGAGCCTGAGCGGCCATAAAACCGCTGGAGGAGCCCTGCAGATGCCCTCCTCGTCCCTCTAATAGAGCCTTCACTGCTGGAGCGCTTGGCAGTGTGCAACCCACGGGCCCTTAAGCCCTCCCCAAGGACGACTGGGAAGTAGGTGCAAAGGCAAGGCAGGAGTGGAGCTGAGGCCAGGAAAGTGCCAGCAGCGTCTCCCAGTCTCATTCCGCCTGCTCCATCCTTGTCAGGAAGCCTAACTGCGAGGCAAGTCTGGGCAAGACTCGCCCAGGGCAGAGCAGCCTCACGCCGGGAACTCTGCCAGATTGGGCCTCTGAGCAGAGCTGGAGCTCTGCCGTACTGGACGCGCACTCGGCTCCGCCCAAGCAGGGATTGCAGCTGCAAGAGGCTTGGCTCCCTCGACTCTTCCCAAGGAGGCTCGCTTCCCCGCGTACTGTGCACTTGGCTTGCAGGCAGGGACGCCCCGCGCCTCCTGCAGGTCTTGGCTCAGGGGCTGCTTCCCCTGAGCTGGGGCTGTGGGCGGGAGCCCAGACACGCAGGGGCAGGCCCCAACCACCTGCACACGACTCTGCTGGGGAGGACAGCACTAGGGAAATGACGTCTGTCAGGCACCTTCTGGGCACTCACGGAGTCAGCCTCCGGGTGTGCGGGCCTGCAGACCCCACCAGGGACCCTGGGAGCCTGGTGCTCTCCGTGCGGCGCTGAGTCTGGGCGGCCATACAACCGCTGGAGGAGCCCTGCAGTTGCCCTCCCCTTCCCTCTAATAGAGCCCTCACTGCTGGAGCACTTGCCAGTGTGCAACCCACCGGCCCCTAAGCCCTCCCCAAGGACGCCTGGGGCCTGTGTGCAAAGGCAAGGCAGGAGTGGAGCTGAGGCCAGGAAGGCGCCAGTGGCCTCTCCCAGCATCGCACAGCCTGCTCCTTCCTGGGCAGGAAGGCTACCAGGCGAAGCAAGCATGGGCAAGTGTCGCACAGGGCAGAGCAGCCTCGCGCAAGGCACTTGACTAGATCAGGCCTCTGAGCAGAGCTGGAGCTCTGCCGTACTGGAGGCACACTCGGCTCCGCCCAAGCAGGGATTGCAGCTGCACGCGGCTTGGCTCCCTCGACTCTTCCCAAGGAGGCTCGCTTCCAAGGGTACTGTGCACTGGGCTTCCAGGAAGGGACGCCCCACGCCTCCTGCAGGTCTGGGCTCAGGGGTTGCTTCCCCTGAGCTGGGGCTGTGGGCGGGAGCCCAGAAACGCAGGGGCAGGCCCCACCACCTGCACACGTCTCTGCTGGGGAGGAGAGCGCTAGGGAAAAGACGTCTGTCAGGCAACTTCTGGGCGCCCACGGAGTCAGCCTCTGGGTGTGTGGGGCTGCAGACCACAGCCAGGGGACCTGGGAGCCTTGTGTTCTCCGTGAGGCGCTGAGTCTGGGCGGCCAAGCGACCGCTGGAGGAGCCCTGCGGTTGCCCTTCCCTTCCCTCTAAGAGATCTCTCACTGCTGGAGCCCTCGGCAGTGTGCAACCCACCGGCCCTTAAGCCCTCCCCAAGGACGCCTGGGGACTATGTGCAAAGGCAAGGCAGGAGTGGAGCTGAGGCCAGGAAAGAGCCAGCAGTGTCTCCCAGTCTCATTCCGCCTGCTCCATTTGGTCAGGAAGCCTAACAGCGAGGCAAGTCTGGGCAAGACTCGCCCAGGACAGAGCAGCCTCACGCCAGCAACTCTGCCAGATTGGGCCTCTGAGCAGAGCTGGAAGTCTGCCATACTGGAGGCGCACTCGGCTCCGCCCATGCAGGGATTGCAGCTGCACGGAGCTGGGCTGCCTCCTCTTCTCCCGAGGAGGCTCGCTTCCCGCATGCTGTGCACTAGGCTTCCAGGCGGGGCGCCCCGCGCCTCCTACAGGTCTTGCCTCAGGGGCTGCTTCCCTTGAGCTTGGGCTGCCGGCGGAAGCCCAGACACGCAGGGGCAGGCCCCACCACCTGCACACGTCTCTGCTGGGGAGGAGAGCGCTAGGGAAATGACGTCTGTCAGGCAACTTCTGGGCGCCGACGGAGTCAGCCTCCGGGTGTGTGGGGCTGCAGACAACAGCCAGGGGACCTGTGAGCCTGGTGCTCTCCGTGCAGCACTGAGTCTGGGCGGCCAAGCAACAGCTGGAGGAGCCCTGCAGTTGCCCTCCCCTTCCCTCAAATAGAGCCCTCATTGCTGGAGCGCTTGCCAGTGTGCAACCCACCAGCCCCTAAGCCCTCCCCGAGGACGCCTGTGGCCTGGGTGCAAAGGCAAGGCAGGAGTGGAGCTGAGGCCAGGAAGGCGCCAGTGGCCTCTCCCAGTATCGCACAGCCTGGTCCTTCCTCGTCAGGAAGCCTAGCAGCGAGGCAAGTCTGGGCAAGTCTCGCCCAGAGCAGAGCAGCCTCACGCCAGGAACTCTGCCAGATTGGGCCTCTGAGCAGAGCTGGAGCTCTGCCGTACTGGACGCGCACTCGGCTCCGCCCAAGCAGGGATTGCAGCTGCAAGAGGCTTGGCTCCCTCGACTCTTCCCAAGGAGGCTCGCTTCCCTGCGTACTGTGCACTTGGCTTGCAGGCAGGGACGCCCCGCGTCTCCTGCAGGTCTTGGCTCAGGGGCTGCTTCCCCTGAGCTGGGGCTGTGGGCGGGAGCCCAGACACGCAGGGGCAGGCCCCAACCACCTGCACACGACTCTGCTGGGGAGGACAGCACTAGGGAAATGACGTCTGTCAGGCACCTTCTGGGCACTCACGGAGTCAGCCTCCGGGTGTGCGGGCCTGCAGACCCCACCAGGGACCCTGGGAGCCTGGTGCTCTCCGTGCGGCGCTGAGTCTGGGCGGCCATACAACCGCTGGAGGAGCCCTGCAGTTGCCCTCCCCTTCCCTCTAATAGAGCCCTCACTGCTGGAGCACTTGCCAGTGTGCAACCCACCGGCCCCTAAGCCCTCCCCAAGGACGCCTGGGGCCTGTGTGCAAAGGCAAGGCAGGAGTGGAGCTGAGGCCAGGAAGGCGCCAGTGGCCTCTCCCAGCATCGCACAGCCTGCTCCTTCCTGGGCAGGAAGGCTACCAGGCGAAGCAAGCATGGGCAAGTGTCGCACAGGGCAGAGCAGCCTCGCGCAAGGCACTTGACTAGATCAGGCCTCTGAGCAGAGCTGGAGCTCTGCCGTACTGGAGGCACACTCGGCTCCGCCCAAGCAGGGATTGCAGCTGCACGCGGCTTGGCTCCCTCGACTCTTCCCAAGGAGGCTCGCTTCCAAGGGTACTGTGCACTGGGCTTCCAGGAAGGGACGCCCCACGCCTCCTGCAGGTCTGGGCTCAGGGGTTGCTTCCCCTGAGCTGGGGCTGTGGGCGGGAGCCCAGAAACGCAGGGGCAGGCCCCACCACCTGCACACGTCTCTGCTAGGGAGGAGAGCGCTAGGGAAAAGACGTCTGTCAGGCAACTTCTGGGCGCCCACGGAGTCAGCCTCCGGGTGTGTGGGGCTGCAGACCACAGCCAGGGGATCTGTGAGCCTTGTTTTCTCCGTGCGGCGCTGAGTCTGGGCGGCCATACAACCGCTGGAGGAGCCCTGCAGTTGCCCTCCCCTTCCCTGTGACAGAGCTCTCACTACTGGAGCCCTTGGCAGTGTGCAACCCACCGGCCCCTAAGCCCTCTGCAAGGACGCCTGGGGACTAGGTGCAAAGCTAAGGCAGGCGTGGAGCTGAGGCCAGGATGGCGCCAGGACGTCTCCCATTCTGGCTAGCCTGCTCCTTCCTGAGCAGGAAGCCTAGCAGCGAGGCAAGTCTGGGCAAGGCTCGGCCAGGGCAGAGCAGCCTCATGCCCGCAACTCTGCCAGATCGGGCCTCTGAGCAGAGCTGGAGCTCTGCCGTACTGGAGGCAAACTCGGCTCCTCCCAAGAAGTGATTGCAGCCGCACGCAGCTGGGCTTCGTCCTCTTCCCCGGAGGAGGCTCCCGTCCCGTATTCTGTGCACGAGGCTTCCAGGCGGAGGGCCGGGCGCCTCCTACAGGTCTTGGCTCAGCGGCTGCTTGCCCTGAATTGGGGCTGTGGGAGCGAGCCCAGACACGCAGGGTCAGGCCCCACCACCTGCACACGTCTCTGCTGGGGAGGAGAGCGCTAGGGAAATGACGTCTGTCAGGCACCTTCTGGGCGCTCACAGAGTCAGCCTCTGGGTGTGTGGGGCTACAGACCACAGCCAGGGGACCTGGGAGCCTGGTGCTCTCGGTGCGGCGCTGAGCCTGAGCGGCCATAAAACCGCTGGAGGAGCCCTGCAGATGCCCTCCTCGTCCCTCTAATAGAGCCTTCACTGCTGGAGCGCTTGGCAGTGTGCAACCCACGGGCCCTTAAGCCCTCCCCAAGGACGACTGGGAAGTAGGTGCAAAGGCAAGGCAGGAGTGGAGCTGAGGCCAGGAAAGTGCCAGCAGCGTCTCCCAGTCTCATTCCTCCTGCTCCATCCTTGTCAGGAAGCCTAACTGCGAGGCAAGTCTGGGCAAGACTCGCCCAGGGCAGAGCAGCCTCACGCCGGGAACTCTGCCAGATTGGGCCTCTGAGCAGAGCTGGAGCTCTGCCGTACTGGACGCGCACTCGGCTCCGCCCAAGCAGGGATTGCAGCTGCAAGAGGCTTGGCTCCCTCGACTCTTCCCAAGGAGGCTCGCTTCCCCGCGTACTGTGCACTTGGCTTGCAGGCAGGGACGCCCCGCGCCTCCTGCAGGTCTTGGCTCAGGGGCTGCTTCCCCTGAGCTGGGGCTGTGGGCGGGAGCCCAGACACGCAGGGGCAGGCCCCAACCACCTGCACACGACTCTGCTGGGGAGGACAGCACTAGGGAAATGACGTCTGTCAGGCACCTTCTGGGCACTCACGGAGTCAGCCTCCGGGTGTGCGGGCCTGCAGACCCCACCAGGGACCCTGGGAGCCTGGTGCTCTCCGTGCGGCGCTGAGTCTGGGCGGCCATACAACCGCTGGAGGAGCCCTGCAGTTGCCCTCCCCTTCCCTCTAATAGAGCCCTCACTGCTGGAGCACTTGCCAGTGTGCAACCCACCGGCCCCTAAGCCCTCCCCAAGGACGCCTGGGGCCTGTGTGCAAAGGCAAGGCAGGAGTGGAGCTGAGGCCAGGAAGGCGCCAGTGGCCTCTCCCAGCATCGCACAGCCTGCTCCTTCCTGGGCAGGAAGGCTACCAGGCGAAGCAAGCATGGGCAAGTGTCGCACAGGGCAGAGCAGCCTCGCGCAAGGCACTTGACTAGATCAGGCCTCTGAGCAGAGCTGGAGCTCTGCCGTACTGGAGGCACACTCGGCTCCGCCCAAGCAGGGATTGCAGCTGCACGCGGCTTGGCTCCCTCGACTCTTCCCAAGGAGGCTCGCTTCCAAGGGTACTGTGCACTGGGCTTCCAGGAAGGGACGCCCCACGCCTCCTGCAGGTCTGGGCTCAGGGGTTGCTTCCCCTGAGCTGGGGCTGTGGGCGGGAGCCCAGAAACGCAGGGGCAGGCCCCACCACCTGCACACGTCTCTGCTGGGGAGGAGAGCGCTAGGGAAAAGACGTCTGTCAGGCAACTTCTGGGCGCCCACGGAGTCAGCCTCCGGGTGTGTGGGGCTGCAGACCACAGCCAGGGGATCTGTGAGCCTTGTTTTCTCCGTGCGGCGCTGAGTCTGGGCGGCCATACAACCGCTGGAGGAGCCCTGCAGTTGCCCTCCCCTTCCCTGTGACAGAGCTCTCACTACTGGAGCCCTTGGCAGTGTGCAACCCACCGGCCCCTAAGCCCTCTGCAAGGACGCCTGGGGACTAGGTGCAAAGCTAAGGCAGGCGTGGAGCTGAGGCCAGGATGGCGCCAGGACGTCTCCCATTCTGGCTAGCCTGCTCCTTCCTGAGCAGGAAGCCTAGCAGCGAGGCAAGTCTGGGCAAGGCTCGGCCAGGGCAGAGCAGCCTCATGCCCGCAACTCTGCCAGATCGGGCCTCTGAGCAGAGCTGGAGCTCTGCCGTACTGGAGGCAAACTCGGCTCCTCCCAAGAAGTGATTGCAGCCGCACGCAGCTGGGCTTCGTCCTCTTCCCCGGAGGAGGCTCCCGTCCCGTATTCTGTGCACGAGGCTTCCAGGCGGAGGGCCGGGCGCCTCCTACAGGTCTTGGCTCAGCGGCTGCTTGCCCTGAATTGGGGCTGTGGGAGCGAGCCCAGACACGCAGGGTCAGGCCCCACCACCTGCACACGTCTCTGCTGGGGAGGAGAGCGCTAGGGAAATGACGTCTGTCAGGCACCTTCTGGGCGCTCACAGAGTCAGCCTCTGGGTGTGTGGGGCTACAGACCACAGCCAGGGGACCTGGGAGCCTGGTGCTCTCGGTGCGGCGCTGAGCCTGAGCGGCCATAAAACCGCTGGAGGAGCCCTGCAGATGCCCTCCTCGTCCCTCTAATAGAGCCTTCACTGCTGGAGCGCTTGGCAGTGTGCAACCCACGGGCCCTTAAGCCCTCCCCAAGGACGACTGGGAAGTAGGTGCAAAGGCAAGGCAGGAGTGGAGCTGAGGCCAGGAAAGTGCCAGCAGCGTCTCCCAGTCTCATTCCGCCTGCTCCATCCTTGTCAGGAAGCCTAACTGCGAGGCAAGTCTGGGCAAGACTCGCCCAGGGCAGAGCAGCCTCACGCCGGGAACTCTGCCAGATTGGGCCTCTGAGCAGAGCTGGAGCTCTGCCGTACTGGACGCGCACTCGGCTCCGCCCAAGCAGGGATTGCAGCTGCAAGAGGCTTGGCTCCCTCGACTCTTCCCAAGGAGGCTCGCTTCCCCGCGTACTGTGCACTTGGCTTGCAGGCAGGGACGCCCCGCGCCTCCTGCAGGTCTTGGCTCAGGGGCTGCTTCCCCTGAGCTGGGGCTGTGGGCGGGAGCCCAGACACGCAGGGGCAGGCCCCAACCACCTGCACACGACTCTGCTGGGGAGGACAGCACTAGGGAAATGACGTCTGTCAGGCACCTTCTGGGCACTCACGGAGTCAGCCTCCGGGTGTGCGGGCCTGCAGACCCCACCAGGGACCCTGGGAGCCTGGTGCTCTCCGTGCGGCGCTGAGTCTGGGCGGCCATACAACCGCTGGAGGAGCCCTGCAGTTGCCCTCCCCTTCCCTCTAATAGAGCCCTCACTGCTGGAGCACTTGCCAGTGTGCAACCCACCGGCCCCTAAGCCCTCCCCAAGGACGCCTGGGGCCTGTGTGCAAAGGCAAGGCAGGAGTGGAGCTGAGGCCAGGAAGGCGCCAGTGGCCTCTCCCAGCATCGCACAGCCTGCTCCTTCCTGGGCAGGAAGGCTACCAGGCGAAGCAAGCATGGGCAAGTGTCGCACAGGGCAGAGCAGCCTCGCGCAAGGCACTTGACTAGATCAGGCCTCTGAGCAGAGCTGGAGCTCTGCCGTACTGGAGGCACACTCGGCTCCGCCCAAGCAGGGATTGCAGCTGCACGCGGCTTGGCTCCCTCGACTCTTCCCAAGGAGGCTCGCTTCCAAGGGTACTGTGCACTGGGCTTCCAGGAAGGGACGCCCCACGCCTCCTGCAGGTCTGGGCTCAGGGGTTGCTTCCCCTGAGCTGGGGCTGTGGGCGGGAGCCCAGAAACGCAGGGGCAGGCCCCACCACCTGCACACGTCTCTGCTGGGGAGGAGAGCGCTAGGGAAAAGACGTCTGTCAGGCAACTTCTGGGCGCCCACGGAGTCAGCCTCCGGGTGTGTGGGGCTGCAGACCACAGCCAGGGGATCTGTGAGCCTTGTTTTCTCCGTGCGGCGCTGAGTCTGGGCGGCCATACAACCGCTGGAGGAGCCCTGCAGTTGCCCTCCCCTTCCCTGTGACAGAGCTCTCACTACTGGAGCCCTTGGCAGTGTGCAACCCACCGGCCCCTAAGCCCTCTGCAAGGACGCCTGGGGACTAGGTGCAAAGCTAAGGCAGGCGTGGAGCTGAGGCCAGGATGGCGCCAGGACGTCTCCCATTCTGGCTAGCCTGCTCCTTCCTGAGCAGGAAGCCTAGCAGCGAGGCAAGTCTGGGCAAGGCTCGGCCAGGGCAGAGCAGCCTCATGCCCGCAACTCTGCCAGATCGGGCCTCTGAGCAGAGCTGGAGCTCTGCCGTACTGGAGGCAAACTCGGCTCCTCCCAAGAAGTGATTGCAGCCGCACGCAGCTGGGCTTCGTCCTCTTCCCCGGAGGAGGCTCCCGTCCCGTATTCTGTGCACGAGGCTTCCAGGCGGAGGGCCGGGCGCCTCCTACAGGTCTTGGCTCAGCGGCTGCTTGCCCTGAATTGGGGCTGTGGGAGCGAGCCCAGACACGCAGGGTCAGGCCCCACCACCTGCACACGTCTCTGCTGGGGAGGAGAGCGCTAGGGAAATGACGTCTGTCAGGCACCTTCTGGGCGCTCACAGAGTCAGCCTCTGGGTGTGTGGGGCTACAGACCACAGCCAGGGGACCTGGGAGCCTGGTGCTCTCGGTGCGGCGCTGAGCCTGAGCGGCCATAAAACCGCTGGAGGAGCCCTGCAGATGCCCTCCTCGTCCCTCTAATAGAGCCTTCACTGCTGGAGCGCTTGGCAGTGTGCAACCCACGGGCCCTTAAGCCCTCCCCAAGGACGACTGGGAAGTAGGTGCAAAGGCAAGGCAGGAGTGGAGCTGAGGCCAGGAAAGTGCCAGCAGCGTCTCCCAGTCTCATTCCTCCTGCTCCATCCTTGTCAGGAAGCCTAACTGCGAGGCAAGTCTGGGCAAGACTCGCCCAGGGCAGAGCAGCCTCACGCCGGGAACTCTGCCAGATTGGGCCTCTGAGCAGAGCTGGAGCTCTGCCGTACTGGACGCGCACTCGGCTCCGCCCAAGCAGGGATTGCAGCTGCAAGAGGCTTGGCTCCCTCGACTCTTCCCAAGGAGGCTCGCTTCCCCGCGTACTGTGCACTTGGCTTGCAGCCAGGGATGCCCCGCGCCTCCTGCAGGTCTTGGCTCAGGGGCTGCTTCCCCTGAGCTGGGGCTGTGGGCGGGAGCCCAGACACGCAGGGGCAGGCCCCAACCACCTGCACACGACTCTGCTGGGGAGGACAGCACTAGGGAAATGACGTCTGTCAGGCACCTTCTGGGCACTCACGGAGTCAGCCTCCGGGTGTGCGGGCCTGCAGACCCCACCAGGGACCCTGGGAGCCTGGTGCTCTCCGTGCGGCGCTGAGTCTGGGCGGCCATACAACCGCTGGAGGAGCCCTGCAGTTGCCCTCCCCTTCCCTCTAATAGAGCCCTCACTGCTGGAGCACTTGCCAGTGTGCAACCCACCGGCCCCTAAGCCCTCCCCAAGGACGCCTGGGGCCTGTGTGCAAAGGCAAGGCAGGAGTGGAGCTGAGGCCAGGAAGGCGCCAGTGGCCTCTCCCAGCATCGCACAGCCTGCTCCTTCCTGGGCAGGAAGGCTACCAGGCGAAGCAAGCATGGGCAAGTGTCGCACAGGGCAGAGCAGCCTCGCGCAAGGCACTTGACTAGATCAGGCCTCTGAGCAGAGCTGGAGCTCTGCCGTACTGGAGGCACACTCGGCTCCGCCCAAGCAGGGATTGCAGCTGCACGCGGCTTGGCTCCCTCGACTCTTCCCAAGGAGGCTCGCTTCCAAGGGTACTGTGCACTGGGCTTCCAGGAAGGGACGCCCCACGCCTCCTGCAGGTCTGGGCTCAGGGGTTGCTTCCCCTGAGCTGGGGCTGTGGGCGGGAGCCCAGAAACGCAGGGGCAGGCCCCACCACCTGCACACGTCTCTGCTGGGGAGGAGAGCGCTAGGGAAAAGACGTCTGTCAGGCAACTTCTGGGCGCCCACGGAGTCAGCCTCTGGGTGTGTGGGGCTGCAGACCACAGCCAGGGGATCTGTGAGCCTTGTTTTCTCCGTGCGGCGCTGAGTCTGGGCGGCCATACAACCGCTGGAGGAGCCCTGCAGTTGCCCTCCCCTTCCCTGTGACAGAGCTCTCACTACTGGAGCCCTTGGCAGTGTGCAACCCACCGGCCCCTAAGCCCTCTGCAAGGACGCCTGGGGACTAGGTGCAAAGCTAAGGCAGGCGTGGAGCTGAGGCCAGGATGGCGCCAGGACGTCTCCCATTCTGGCTAGCCTGCTCCTTCCTGAGCAGGAAGCCTAGCAGCGAGGCAAGTCTGGGCAAGGCTCGGCCAGGGCAGAGCAGCCTCATGCCCGCAACTCTGCCAGATCGGGCCTCTGAGCAGAGCTGGAGCTCTGCCGTACTGGAGGCAAACTCGGCTCCTCCCAAGAAGTGATTGCAGCCGCACGCAGCTGGGCTTCGTCCTCTTCCCCGGAGGAGGCTCCCGTCCCGTATTCTGTGCACGAGGCTTCCAGGCGGAGGGCCGGGCGCCTCCTACAGGTCTTGGCTCAGCGGCTGCTTGCCCTGAATTGGGGCTGTGGGAGCGAGCCCAGACACGCAGGGTCAGGCCCCACCACCTGCACACGTCTCTGCTGGGGAGGAGAGCGCTAGGGAAATGACGTCTGTCAGGCACCTTCTGGGCGCTCACAGAGTCAGCCTCTGGGTGTGTGGGGCTACAGACCACAGCCAGGGGACCTGGGAGCCTGGTGCTCTCGGTGCGGCGCTGAGCCTGAGCGGCCATAAAACCGCTGGAGGAGCCCTGCAGATGCCCTCCTCATCCCTCTAATAGAGCCTTCACTGCTGGAGCGCTTGGCAGTGTGCAACCCACGGGCCCTTAAGCCCTCCCCAAGGACGACTGGGAAGTAGGTGCAAAGGCAAGGCAGGAGTGGAGCTGAGGCCAGGAAAGTGCCAGCAGCGTCTCCCAGTCTCATTCCGCCTGCTCCATCCTTGTCAGGAAGCCTAACTGCGAGGCAAGTCTGGGCAAGACTCGCCCAGGGCAGAGCAGCCTCACGCCGGGAACTCTGCCAGACTGGGCCTCTGAGCAGAGCTGGAGCTCTGCCATACTGGAGGCGCACTCGGCTCTGCCCAAGCAGGGATTGCAGCTGCACGCAGCTGGGCTGCCTCCTCTTCCCCAGAGGAGGCTCGCTTCCCGCATGCTGTGCACTAGCCTTCCAGGCAGGGGCGCCCCGCGCCTCCTGCAGGTCTTGGCTCAGGGGCTGCTTCCCTTGAGCTGGGGCTGTGGGCGGGAGCCCAGACAGGCAGGGGCAGGCCCCAACCACCTGCACACGTCTCTGCTGGGGAGGACAGCACTAGGGAAATGACGTCTGTCAGGCACCTTCTGGGCACTCACGGAGTCAGCCTCCGGGTGTGCGGGGCTGCAGACCCCACCAGGGACCCTGGGAGCCTGGTGCTCTCAGTGTGGCGCTGAGTCTGGGCTGCCAAGCGACCGCTGGAGGAGACCTGCACTTGCCCTCCCCTCCGCTCTAAGAGAGGCCTCACTGCAGGACGGCTGGGCAGTGTGCAAGCCAGGGGCTCCTAAGCCTTGCCCAAGGACGCCTGGGGCCTAGATGCAAAGGCAACGCAGGAGTGGAGCTGAGGCCAGGAAGGCGCCAGTGGCCTCTCCCAGCATCGCACAGCCTGCTCCTTCCTGGGCAGCAAGCCTAGCAGCGAGGCAAGCCTGGGCAAGTCTCGCCCAGGGCAGAGCAGACTCGCGCAAGGCACTTGACTAGATCCGGCCTCTGAGCAGAGCTGGAGTTCTGCCGTACTGGAGGCACACTCGGCTCGGCCGAAGCAGGGATTGCAGCTGCACGCAGCTTGGCTCCCTCGACTCTTCCCAAGGAGGCTCGCTTCCCCACGTACTGTGCACTTGGCTTCCAGGCGAGGGCGCCCCGCGCTCCTACAGGTCTTGGCTCAGGTGCTGCTTCCCCTGAGCTGGGGCTGTGGGAGGGAGCCCAGACACGCAGGGGCACGCCCCACCACCTGCACACGTCTCTGCTGGGGAGAAGAGCGCTAGGGAAATGACGTCTGTCAGGCAACTTCTGGGCGCCCACGGAGTCAGCCTCTGGGTGTGTGGGGCTGCAGACCACAGCCAGGGGACCTGGGAGCCTTGTGTTCTCCGTGAGGCGCTGAGTCTGGGCGGCCAAGCGACCGCTGGAGGAGCCCTGCGGTTGCCCTTCCCTTCCCTCTAAGAGATCTCTCACTGCTGGAGCCCTCGGCAGTGTGCAACCCACCGGCCCTTAAGCCCTCCCCAAGGACGCCTGGGGACTATGTGCAAAGGCAAGGCAGGAGTGGAGCTGAGGCCAGGAAAGAGCCAGCAGTGTCTCCCAGTCTCATTCCGCCTGCTCCATTTGGTCAGGAAGCCTAACAGCGAGGCAAGTCTGGGCAAGACTCGCCCAGGACAGAGCAGCCTCACGCCAGCAACTCTGCCAGATTGGGCCTCTGAGCAGAGCTGGAAGTCTGCCATACTGGAGGCGCACTCGGCTCCGCCCATGCAGGGATTGCAGCTGCACGGAGCTGGGCTGCCTCCTCTTCTCCCGAGGAGGCTCGCTTCCCGCATGCTGTGCACTAGGCTTCCAGGCGGGGCGCCCCGCGCCTCCTACAGGTCTTGCCTCAGGGGCTGCTTCCCTTGAGCTGGGGCTGCCGGCGGAAGCCCAGACACGCAGGGGCAGGCCCCACCACCTGCACACGTCTCTGCTGGGGAGGAGAGCGCTAGGGAAATGACGTCTGTCAGGCAACTTCTGGGCGCCGACGGAGTCAGCCTCCGGGTGTGTGGGGCTGCAGACAACAGCCAGGGGACCTGTGAGCCTGGTGCTCTCCGTGCAGCACTGAGTCTGGGCGGCCAAGCAACAGCTGGAGGAGCCCTGCAGTTGCCCTCCCCTTCCCTCAAATAGAGCCCTCATTGCTGGAGCGCTTGCCAGTGTGCAACCCACCAGCCCCTAAGCCCTCCCCGAGGACGCCTGTGGCCTGGGTGCAAAGGCAAGGCAGGAGTGGAGCTGAGGCCAGGAAGGCGCCAGTGGCCTCTCCCAGTATCGCACAGCCTGGTCCTTCCTCGTCAGGAAGCCTAGCAGCGAGGCAAGTCTGGGCAAGTCTCGCCCAGAGCAGAGCAGCCTCACGCCAGGAACTCTGCCAGATTGGGCCTCTGAGCAGAGCTGGAGCTCTGCCGTACTGGACGCGCACTCGGCTCCGCCCAAGCAGGGATTGCAGCTGCAAGCGGCTTGGCTCCCTCGACTCTTCCCAAGGAGGCTCGCTTCCCCGCGTACTGTGCACTTGGCTTGCAGGCAGGGACGACCCGCGCCTCCTGCAGGTCTTGGCTCAGGGGCTGCTTCCCCTGAGCTGGGGCTGTGGGCGGGAGCCCAGACACGCAGGGGCAGGCCCCAACCACCTGCACACGACTCTGCTGGGGAGGACAGCACTAGGGAAATGACGTCTGTCAGGCACCTTCTGGGCACTCACGGAGTCAGCCTCCGGGTGTGCGGGCCTGCAGACCCCACCAGGGACCCTGGGAGCCTGGTGCTATCCGTGTGGCGCTGAGTCTGGGCGGCCAATTAACCACTGGAGGAGCGCTGCGGTTGCCCTTCCCTTCCCTCTGACAGATCTCTCACTGCTGGAGCCCTCGGCAGTGTGCAACCCACCGGCCCCTAAGCCCTCCTCAAGGACGCCTGGGGACTAGGTGCAAAGGCAAGGCAGGAGCGGAGCTGAGGCTAGGAAGGCGCCAGGAGCGTCTCCCAGTCTCGCGCAGCCTGCTCCTTCCTGGTCAGGAAGCCTAGGAGAGAGGCATGTCCGGGCAAGGCTCGCCCAGGGCAGAGCAGCCTCACGCCAGGAACTCTGCCAGATTGGGCCTCTGAGCAGAGCTGGAGCTCTGACATACTGGATGCGCACTCGGCTTTGCTGAAGCAAGGCTTGCAGCCGCTCCCGGCTGGGCTGCTTCGTCTTCCCCCGAGGAGGCTCGCTTCCCCCCGTGCTGTGCACTTGGCTTCCAGGCGGGGGCGCCCCGCGCCTCCTGCAGGGCTTGGCTCAGGGGCTGCTTCCCCTGTGCTGGGGCTTTGTGAGGTAGCCCAGATACGCAGCGGCAGGCCCCAACAACCTGCACACGTCTCTCCTGGGGCGGAGAGTGCTAGGGAAGCTACGTCTTTCAGGCACATGCTGTGCGTCCACGGGGTCAGCCTCCGTTTGTGCGGGGCTGCAGCCCACACCAGGGGCCCTGGGAGCCTGGTGCTCTCTATGCGGAGCTGAGTCTGGGCGGCCAAGCAACCGCTGGAGGAGCCCTGCAGTTGCCCTTCCCTTCCCTCTGACAGAGCTCTCACTGCTGGTGCCCTTGGCAGTGTGGAATCCACCGGCCCCTCAGCCCCACCAAGACGCTTGGGGCATAGGTGACAAGGCAAGGCAGGAGCGGAGCTGAGGCCAGGAAGGCGCCAGTGGCGTCTTTCAGCCTCGCGCAGCCTGCTCCTTCCTGGGCAGGAAGCCTAGCAGGGAGGAAAGTCTGGGTAAGGCTCTCCCAGGGCAGAGCAGCCTCGCACCAGGAACTCTGCCAGATCGGGCCTCTGAGCAGAATTCCAGCTCTGCTGTACTGGAGGCGCACTCGGCTCCGCCCAAGCAGGGCTTGCAGCCACTCACGGTTGGGCTGCCTCGTCTTCCATCGAGGAGGCTCGATTCCCCGCAAGCTCTGGCCTCGGCTTCCAGGCACGGGGGCCCCGCACCTCCTGCTGGTCTTGGCTCAGGGGCTGCTTTCCCTTCTGGGGCTGTGTGAGGGAGCCCAGACACGGAGGGGCAGGCCCCAATCACCTGCATACGTCTCTGCTGGGGAGGAGAGCCCATGGGAATCTACGTCTGTCAGGCAGCTTCCCAGCGCCCACGGAGTAAGCCTCCGTGTGTGTGGGGCTGCAGACAACAGCCAGGGACCCTGGGAGCCTGGTGCTTTCCGTGCGGCGCTGAGTCTGGGCGGCCAAGGAACCGCTGGAGCAGCCCTGACGTTGCCCTCCCCTTCCCTGTGACAGAGCTCTCACTGCTGGAGTCCTTGGCAGTGTGCAACCCACCGGCCCCTAAGCCCTCTGGAAGGACGCCTGGGGACTAGGTGCAAAGCTAAGGCAGGCGTGGAGCTGAGGCCAGGAAGGCGCCAGGAGCGTCTCCCATTCTGGCTAGCCTGCTCCTTCCTGGTCAGAAAGCCTAGCAGCGAGGCAAGTCTGGGCAAGGCTCGCCCAGGGCAGAGCAGCCTCACGCCAGGAACTCTGCCAGATCGGGCCTCTGAGCAGAGCTGGAGCTCTGCCGTACTGGAGGCCAACTTGGCTCCGCCCAAGAAGTGATTGTAGCTGCACGGAGCTGGGCTGCCTCCTCTTCCCCAGAGGAGGCTGGCTTCCCGCATGCTGTGCACTAGCCTTCCAGGCAGGGGCGCCCCGCGCCTCCTGCAGGTCTTGGCTCAGGGGCTGCTTCCCCTGAGCTGGGGCTGTGGGCGGGAGCCCAGATACGCAGGGGCAGGCCCCAACCACCTGCACACGTCTCTGCTGGGGAGGACAGCACTAGGGAAATGACGTCTGTCAGGCACCTTCTGGGCGCCCACAGAGGAAGCCTCCGGGTTGTGGGGCTGCAGACCACAGCCAGGGCCCCTGTGAGTCTGGTGCTCTCCGCGCTGTGCTGAGTCTGGGCGGCCAAGCAATCGCTGGAGGAGCCCCGCAGTTGCCCTTCCCTTCCCTTCCCTCTGACAGAGCTCGTATTGCTGGAGCCCTTGGCTTTGTGGCACTCACTAGCCCCTAACCGCGACCCCAAACCACGAACTGGACCCTGACCTCAAAACCCTATATCCCGAACCCGGAAACCGAATCCCGAGCTCCAGTCTCCAAACCGTGAACCTGAACCCGAACCCAACCCCGAGCCCGAACACCGACCCCTGAATCCCAAACACAAATTCCAGTCTCTAAACCGAAATCCCAAACCGCGAACCTCTAACCCCAAGCCGAACCCCATACCCCAAACCCCAAGCCCATAATCAGAACCAGAAACCCCAAAATCCGAACCCTAAACCCCTAACCCGAACACCAAACCGTGTACCCCAACCCATATACCGAATCCAAATCTCGAACCCCAAGGACCGAACTCCCAACCTGAAGCAGGATCCCCTAACCCAAACCCCTACCTGAACCCCTAATCCAAACCCGAAAACCAAGCACCAAACCTCTAACCCATAACCTGAACTGCGAACCCCTACCTGAAAACACCAACCCCAATCACTATCCCCTAACCTGAACAGCGAACCCCTAAGCCGAACCCCAATCCATGAATCCCGAACCTCAAACCCCATACCCCAAACCCCAAAGCCCGACGCCCAACCCAAACCGCTAACCCCTAAACTGAATCGAAACCCCGAAACCTAAACCCCAGACCCCAAACTCCTAACCCATACCCCAAAGTCCAAACTGCAAATCCCTAACCGGAACCGCATACCCCAAACAACGAACCACGTACCCCAAACCCCGAACCACATACCCCAAACATGGAACCCAAACCCCAAACCCCATACCCTGAATCCGAACCCCTATCCCAACTGCAAAACCCAAACCCTGATCCGGGAACCCCAAACCCCTAACCCAAACCCCAAACTCCGAACCCCAAACCCCTAACCCGAACCGTGAACCCCTAACCCTAACCCGAACCCGAACCCTAACCCGAGCCCCAAACCAGAAACCCAAACCCCGACCCCCATACCCCAAACCGCAAACACCGAACCACGTAGCCCAAACCCCGAGTCCATAACTCGAACCCCGAACCCCAAATCCGGAACCCAAACCCCGAACCCCAAACCGCTAACCTGAACCCCAAACCTAACCCCAAACCCAAACCGCACACCCCTAATCCCTTACCGGAACCGCAAACCCCTAAACCGAACCCTAAACCCTGAACCCAAACCCCTAACCTGTACCCCACACCCCACACCCCGAACCCTAACCCCAAACCCCTAACCCGAATCCCGAACCCCAGAGTCCAACCGCGAGCACCGAAACTGAACCCTAAAACCCGAAACCCAAACCCCAAAACCCAAACCCCCAAACCCAAACTCCAAACCCCTAACCCGAACCCCAAACACCAAACCCCTAACCGGAACCCCAATCCTCAAACCCCAAATCGCACACCCCAAACCCCTAAGCCGAACCCCGAACCGCCAACCCCTAACTCCTAACCCAAACAGCGAAACTCTAAACTGCACCTCACACCCCCAACCCCAAACCATGAACCCAAACCCCCGAACCCCAAACCCCAAACCTCTAATCTCGGCCCCCAAACCACAAACCTCACATACTGAACCCCTAATCGGAACCCCGAACCCCAATCCCCGAACCCAAACCCCTAATCCCTAACCCGAACCGCGAAGCCATAAACTGAACCCAAAACCCCCAATCCCCAACCCTGAACCCAAACCCCAAACCCATAACAGGAACCCCAAACCGCGAACCCCTGACCAAATTCCAAACTCCAAACCCCAAACCCCTAAACCTTAACCTAAACCGCGAACCCCTAACCCGAACCGAGAACCCCTAACCTGAACCCCAAACCCCAAACCCTAACCGCGAAGCCCAAACCCCAAACCCCTAACCCGAATCCCAAACCCAAAACCCTTAACCCAAATCCCAAACCCCCAACCCAAACCGTGAACCCCAAACCCCTAACCCTAACCTCATACCCCAAACCCGAACTGTGAAACCCTAACCCAAACCGAGAACCCCTAACCTGATCCCCATACCCCTATCCCCAAACCCTTAACCCGATCCTCAAATCCCAAACCCGAACCGCGAACCCCTAACCCGAACCCCAAATCCCAAACCCCTAAGCTGGACCTTGAACCCCTAATCGGAACCCCAAACCCCAAACTAGAGCCGCGAAGCCCTAACCCCAAACCCTGAACTCCAAACCCCAAACACGAACCGCGTACCGCAAACCCGAACCCTGAACTCTAACCCGAACCTGAATCCAAACCCTAAGGAGAGAGGGGATTCCCTGAACCCGAACTCTGAACCTGAACCCTAACAAGTTGAGGGGATGCCGGAACCCTAACCCTAACCCTCACAATAAAACTCTAAAATAAAAAGAAACATTTCTGGCCTAAGCCCCGCCCCTTGCGGTCCCCCACCCGCTAAAAGCGGAAGAGACAAACCTGAACTTGAACTTCTAACCCAAAGAGCCAGATTGCCTGTTTACTTAGCCGCCCACCTAACCGCTATGCTACTCAGGCTCGCTAGGTTTTGCGTTGCTCCCAGGCACCCTTCAAGCCTCGGCCCGCCAGGGCAGGCTAATAAAGAACTACGGGCCCTATTAGCGCTCACTTTAAGCTGTATCCCTAACGCTAATGCCAACCCTAACCGTAACCTGAACCCTGACCCTGACCCTGACCTGAACCCTAACCCGAATCCAAACTCTAGGAAGAGGGGGGTCCCCGAATTCTAACCCTAACCCCGAACCCGAACCTGAACCCTAACAAGTGGCGGGGTTGCCCAAACCCTAACCCTAAACGTAACAGTAAACCTGTAAAATAAAAATAAGCTTTTCTGGTTTAAGCCCCACGTCTTGCAGTCCCCTGCCCCCTAAAAGCAAAAGGGGGACAGGGGGGATTTGAACGCCTGACTTACAGGCCATAGTCTGCCTCCCTAACCACCCGCCTAACCGCCATGCTACAGAGACTTACTGCTTCTGATGGGGCTCCCGCAGCCTCTTCAAGCCTCGGCCCGCCAGGGCAGGCTAATAAAGAACTATGGGACCTATTAGCGCTCACTTTAAGCTGTAACCCTAACCCTAATGCCAACCCTAACCTGAACCCTAACCCAAACCTGAACTCTAAGAAGAGGGGGGTTCCCCGAATTCTAACCCTAACCCCGAACCAGAACAAGTTGGGGGGTTGCCCGAACCCTAACCCTAAGCTTAACAATAAACCTCTAAAATAAAAATAAACTTTTCTGGTCGAAGCCCCGCCTCTTGCGGTCCCCCGCCCCCCAAGAGCAAAAGAGTTAAACTGGGGACTTGAACTCCTGACTTACAGACCATAGTTTGCCTGCCTACCAGCCCGCCTAACCGCTTCACTACAGAGGCTGGCTGCTTCTCACAGAGCTCCCGGGCCCTCTTGAAGCCTCTGCCCGCCAGGGTCTGGTTCTATAGAATATCATGGCTGTCCTAGGTCATCTTTGCTTTCTGTAGTCATCGTTTTATCCCTAAATCAGAGACAGATCAGCTGAGAAAAAGCGTGGATTGTCTCGGTGGGGTGGATTTGCTTGTCCTTGTGTGTCGCCTGGAGGCAGGCGCGGTCCCGCGGGCTGTCCTGGAAGGGGGCGTGGGGGCGGGGCGAACCTGGGCGGGTCTGGGGCGGGGTGAACGTGGCGGCGCGTCGGGGCCAGGGGTTCCGGGTTGTGCTCTCAGGGCTCGCCATTGCAGCTGGGAATGCTCGTTTCGTGGGCTCCTGGGTCCCCGTCGATCGGCATCCAGCGAGCAGAGCGGAGGGCTGTGGACCACAGGTAAGGGAACTCGGACTCGGCGGAGCAGGGAACCATGTATTCTGCCCTCTTTGTTTGCAGTCTCGGAGGCGACTAACACGGCGGTCGCAGAAAAGCCTCGCCTTTGGGGCCAAGGGTTTTACCGCTTTACCCCTTTGCATAAAGCTCAGACCCGCGCGGTTTTCCCAAGCAGCTTAGTGTATTGCTTCCTACAGGCCTGGAGAGGATAACAGGCAGGAAGGCCAGGGGTCTCCAGACAGGGAAAATAGACTGCAAGTGTCAGACGTTTTTTTCTCTCTCTGAAGAGGCAGGAGGAGACAAAAGACTGTTGCATTTTTTTTTCTCCATCTTGATACAAATTTAAAAGGAGGTTTCTGGGAAGATTCTGTGTTGCCATGACAACTCCTGGCTCCACCTGAATGTAACTTTTCTCAAACCTGGAACTAAGCAATGCCTTTTTCTTATGGAAATGTTTGTCTTAAGGTATGGAAATGTTAGTCTTCAGTTATGTTAATGTACTATTTACCCAAGGCTCTGTCTTCCTGTCAGTTCCCCCTAAAGGCTCAGAAACGACTTGACAAACCAGTCTGTTTATTCATACCTTGTTCTCTTAATCTATGTGGATGAAACTATATATTTGCTTGGAAATCTGCCTTTCTTCAAGATTCATGTCCATCATTTTATGGCCTGGGATGACTCATCTGCTGCCAATGTTATCTCAATGCATGCTGTGGGTGAGGGGCCTGGTGCCATTCTCGGAGACATTGTCTTTCTTTCATTAGCAGACTGCTAGTGGCTGTATAACATCTGGCTAAAGACTAGCAGGGGGTCCTCTTTCTTCCGCCTTCTAATGTCTACGTCAGCAGCTCTCTCGATCTCTTTTATACTTTAATAAAACTTTTTAACAGAAAACCTCTGAGCCATCAAGCTTCGTCACTTGCCCTGGATTGAATTCTCCTCTGGAGGCCAAGAATGCTGGCATCTTTTGTGGTTTAGCAACCACCATTCAGCCTTTTGTAATTCATATTGAATCTTCATTTCAGATTGAAGATGCATTCCACGGTATTGCCAACTGAAGTCTTCTCATCGCTATGGAGTATCTGTCCATGTCTTTAGGGTATTTTTCAGCAATCATGTATCATTTCCAGTGTGCCAGTCTTGTCATCCTCATTCCGTCCATAGCAAAGTCTTTTATTAATGTTGACATGATTGAAAGGGAATTGTTTGTTTAAATTCCTTTTCAGATTGTTATTTGCTGGTGTATACAGATAACACTGTGTCATCATTCATTTGTATCAGTTTGGACAGCTTGATAGTTGTCTTTAATTTCTTTAATTTCTCATAATTTAAGATGACCCTGGCTCATATATTTACAGTCTCACCCCTAGTCTCAGTCCTTTCTTCAAAGAACTGTCCCTTTTTTTAACATTACATTATTTTTGACTATGCTGGGTCTTTACTGCTAGTTTGTCTAGTTGTAGTGAGCAGAGGCTACCCTCTAGTTGCTGTGCCATGGCTTCTCATTGCAGTGCTTTCTCTGTTTGCAGAACTTGGGCTCTGGAGCATGCAAACTTCAAGAGTTGTTCAAAGGCTTCGTTGTCCCTGGGCGTGTGGAATCTTCTACACAGGGATTGAACCCGTGTTCCCTGCATCGGTAGGCAGATTCTTTACCACCGGGCCATCGGAGATGTTTCCTGTTCCCTTTTATTAGAGAATGATATTTAAAACATACATGGAGGAGCTCAATATGCTCAGCTGACAATACATGGATATATATATACATGTATTCCAGCTCACCTTTGAACATATGCAGTTAAAGGTAATTTGTGATGATGTCTCCAACCCGATCCGCCAGGACATGGACATTGTAACGTTTCCTTTTGTTTATCTGTAACTTTGCATTCCAATGGTAAGATACCTGGCTTCCACCGCTTGTCATACACAGAATTCAGTGCTTGTCCCATGTGGTTACTGAGAAAAAACTGTCAGATTGTCTTTCAAAGGGGGCTCTGCGTGCATTGCACCAGTATCTTGAGGATGTTTTTGTATGCTAGTTTACTATCAGTATACCCTCAGTGGCCAGGTGTCTATTTCAGTCGCTACCAATTATGAATGGGCTTGTTTGCTCTAGTGTTCTTGGACAATTCGAGTACAGTTTCTTTGTCAGATATGCATTTTTTTTTTTAGGAAAACAGTTTTATTTATTTTTGGCTGTGTTGCATCTTTGTGTGTGGGCTTTTCTCTAGTTTTGGTGAGCATGGGCCATAACTAGTGGTTTGCAGGCTTGTCACTGCAGTGTCTCTTCTTGTTGAGGGGCACAGGCTCACGGGCTTCAGTGGCTGCAGCATGTGAACTCGGCATCGTGGCTTCCAGGATCTAGAGCACAGGCTGGGCAGTTGTGGCACACGGGCTCCATAGGATGTGGGATCTTCCCATCCTAGGGATCGCACATGCATCTCCAGCACTGGCAGGTGGATTCTTTACTATGGAACCACCAGGGCATATTTTAGATTCTAGTTTTCCACACATGTATCTAGTGAAAGAGGCCAGGATCAAGAGGCATGGCAGCTGGGAATCCTCAGCCACAGCTCTGGTGTGCTATCCAAAGCTCTGGGGCCTTTGGTGAGCAGCTCAGCTTCCCTGGGACTGTTTCCTCCCCTCAGAAATGCCCTGCTTTTGGACTGCAGCCCACCAAGCTCCTCTGTCCCTGGGATTTCTGAGACCAGAGTACTGCAGGTGGTGCCATTTCTTTCTCTGCTGCTGCTGCTGCGTCGCTTCAGTCGTGCCTGACTCTGCATGACCCCATAGACAGCAGCCTCCCAGGCTCCTCTGTCCCTGGGATTCTCCAGGCAAGAACACTGGAGTGGGTTGCCATGTGCTTCTCCAGTGCATGAAAGTGAAAAGTGAAAGGGAAGTCACTCAGTGAAGTCGTGTCCGACTCTTAGTGACCCCGGGGTTGCAGCCTACCAGGCTCCTCTGTCCATGGGATTCTCCAGGCAATGGTACCGGAGCGGCTGCCATTGCCATTTCCTTCTCTACAAGATAGCGTTTTGAAGATATTTTCTCCTGGATATTGCTTTTGATGAAGGAAGGGGGATCCCTTCCAGGGCTTGAGAGTGAGTTCTTGTCTGACACTGGGCAATGAGTTGTCTGAGGAGAGGAGTGCTGTCCAAGCGAGAGGCTTTATTGGGAAGGGCTGCTGGGGTGGAGGGCAAGAGGGTGAGGGAAACGGAGAGAACCACTCTGTCACGTGGCTCACAGTCTCAGGTTTTATGGTCATTGGGTTCATTTCTGGTTTGTCTCTTGCCAGGCATTCTGAACTGGGATCCTTCTTGGGGGCACACACATCACTCAGCCGAGATGGATTCCAGCGAAGTGGATCCTGGGAGGTTGGTAGGACCTCTGAACTGGAGCCTCCCATCACCTGACCTCTCCAGAATTCTGGTTGGTGGTAGCTTGTTCGTTCCTTGTTCCTTCCCAGGACCTCCTGTTGTAAGATGACTCCTGCAAGTGTTTTCTTTTCTCTGTCGCCTGGCCAGGGTGGGTGGTCCGTGGTTCATTTAACCGTTTGTTTTTGGTTCTCTCGAGTAAGGTCCTCCACAGGGTAAATGTATGAAATGATAAAAGGCAATGTTTTAAATAATTTATATTCATAATTTGGTAAGCTGGCTTTTTTTGTGTATGTTAGAGCTGATCACCAGACCAAAGGTCATGTAGAACTTTTGTAGTTTTCTAAAATTTCCATAGTATTTTAAATGGAGTTACCTTGTTGCAAAGTTTGTGTTTATGTTCATATTTTTTTAAACAGTTATTTCTTTTTAGTTGATTGATCATTGCTTTACAATATTGGTTTGATTTATCATACATCCACATTAGGTGTACCTATGTCCTCTTGCTCTGGAATCTCCCTCCCATTTCACACCCATTCCCACCTCTCTAGGTTACTACAGAGCCCCAGTTTGAGTTCCCTGAATCATACAGCAAATTCCCATTGGTTGTCTATTTACAAATGTTGGTGTACCTGCATCCATGCTGCTCTCTCCATTCGTCTCACCCTCTCCTTCTTGTTCCCCACCCTCGTCTGTAAGTCTGTTCTCCATGTCTGGATCTCCATTGCTGCTCTGTGAACAGACTCGTCAGTACCATCCTTCTAGATTCCATGTTTTTCTCTCTTTGACTGACTCCCTCCCCTTTATTAGAACAGACTCAAATGTGTTCCTTTTTATGGCTGCATTCCATACAGGCTCTGATTGTTCCTTAGCCATGTTTTGCGGAGGGTCACGGAGCTATTCTGCTCCATTTCAGTTTGGGCTTCCAGTCTGAGCGCTCGCAGCAGAGCTGCTTCTGGGTGAGCCCTCTGAGGTCTGTGAGCGCCGGGCTGCCCGCTCTGCTCTTGTGGCCCGCAGGGGGCGCCAAACCCCCCTCTGAGCCGCGGGCGCAGGGCGCTTTGCCTTTAGACTCTGCTCCGTGAGCAGCTGGCGGGAGCTTTGTCTCGTCAGGACCATCGGGGCTCAGGCTTCTGGATAACAGGGCTGCATCCAGGCTGAGAGGAGCAGGGTTGCCTCAGTGCCCACCAGCAGGGAGGCGCTGCCAAAGCGAAAAATGAGGACCGAGTAGACGTTTCCTGTGTCCAGCTGAGGGCTGAGTGGAGGTCGATCTCAGAGGACTCAGGGGGAAAGAGCTCCGTGTGCAAAACGGTGGGTTTTTAGTTAGATTTGCGTTAGATGATGTAGAGGATGAACACTGATGTTCTTCCGTGTAGGTGGCCGTTTCCCTGTCACTGTTTCTTGGGAAGACTGTCCTTTCCTCTTCGCTCGTTCCTGGTTTGATCTTCAGGAATTGACCATGTACATGTGGGTTCGTTTCTGGGCTCTCTATTCTCTCCTGGAGGCCATGTGTCTGTGTTCCTGCCAGTTCCTCACTGTGGGGGTCACTCCAGCTCCGTGATGTCGTTTGAAGAGGGATAGGAAGATGCCTCCGGCTGTGTTCCTCTTTCTCAGAGTCTTTTTGGCCGTTTAAGGTCCTGTTCAACATTAGCAGTCTAATATTAGGAATATTTCTATTTCTGTGAAAAATGCCATTGAATATCATTTTGTGATTGCAGTCAGTGTATTTGTTGATGACTTTGGTTGGAATGGACCTTTTAATTCCTCATTGTTCCAGTGCATGCGCGTGGAATAATTTTCTGTGTATTTGTATTTTCTTTGGTTTCTATATCAGGGCTTTCTAGTTTTCTGACTACTGGTCTTTTATGCTCTTGATTAAGTTTGTTGCTAGATGTTTTATTTAAGTGGGATTGTCTTAATTTTTTTTTTTCTGATTGTTATTAGTGTATAGAAATGCAAGTGATTTTTGGACTGTAAATGGTAGTATTTTATAGGATTGTAAATTGATCCGAAATGATTCAGCTTTACTGAATGTAGTCTAACAACTTTTTGTGAAGTTATGTGGAACATTTTATCTGTCAAATCTGTTTCTCCTGCAGTAGGTCATCCAGAGGACCCAAGACATGGTGGTTACTAATAGACTTCCCACAGTACCTCTTCATTCCACGTGGACTCCTTCAAGGGCAGTGAGCATCGCAGCTTCCCTTGAACTTCGTCTGGGTAAGTCTTGGCCTGTGTAAGAAAGTTTCCTGCCTGTCTACTCTAAATGTCTTTTGTGGTATTGACATGGTTGTTTTGAAACCTAGTATACTTTCCAGTCATTTAAAATGTACAGAAAATGCCTAGCAATGGGAACAAGTGCTAGCATTTGCCACATCATCTAAAATACTCTCTGTGTTTTATCCAAAATGGGTACCTTCTGCAGAACCAGCACATAATCTCCAAAATCAGGAAATCATATGGTATCTACATTATAATGTAATCCACAGCCCCACTTCCGCTTTTAGCAATTGTTCAAGTGTATGAGTATATCTTTTTTTTTCCATCTTCATCCTTTTTTCTTTATTTAGAGTGTTACTGAGATTTTCAGTTATTTGGACAGACTTGATGGATTGAAAGCAGACATGGTGAATAAGGGTTCTGGGTGGCCTTTCCTATATGGATGTTTTTTTCACTGAAGATGGTTTTAATATTTCTTCATGTTGTAACATGTATGAATCCTGCATTCTTTCTCCCCCCATAGTAATTAAAAATAAATAATATGCCATTTACCATTTAGGCATTTGTAAGCATACAGTGTTGTAGCAGACAACCTTTTCTTGTTTTGCAAACCAGTGTAATAATGTGCACGTTGTGCGTGCTTTGGAGAAACTCAGGAAACTGAGTCAGTGACTGAAATGGCCCAAGATATCACTTTAGATTCCATCTTCATCTAAAAACAAAACAGGCACTTCCTGGTGGTCCAGTGGCTGAGACTGGACACTCAGGAGGCCCAGGTTCATTCCCTGATCCAAGAAGTAGATCTCCCATGCCACAACAGAGAATTTGCATGCTGTAGCTAAATATCTGGCTTGCCTCAATGAAGGTTGACCTGGCGCAGCCAAATTAAAAAAGAAACAAATATTTAAAAAATACAACCAAAGGAAAGGAAGGGTATGGTTGTTGTGCAGATTTATGGCTTAGCTTTCCCTATGGGTAGAAAAGAAAAAAGAGTTTCAAAAGACTGTGTCTCATCCTTCTATCTGGCATATAGAGAGGATTCCTTTGAAATGAGATTTCTCTGGTAAATGTGACTCACAGAAGAGCTGTCTTGAACTTGGGTTTCAGAGATGATCATGTGTCCTCTAAAAAAATAAAAGTTAATTGGGTCCAACTAACTCTCATGCTGAGGTGGTATATTTTGTGGTAGCATTTGCTCCCCTTCACTTTGGATGTATCCGCATTTGTTTACACTGTCATCTACTGAAGACATCCTGATATTTGAAAGTGTTTAGTTATTACAAGTAGAGCTGTTGTATATAATCATGCGATCCTTTTTGTCTGGACGTTTTCAAAGCTGTTTAGTAAGCGCTAGACATGCAGTATTCAGGTCACAGGTGAGCCTTGTTTAGCTGTGGGAAAATCCAGCTATGTTTCTCTGTGGCATGTGGGATCTTCTGGGGTAAGGGATCGAACGAGAGTGTCTTGCAGCCACCGGAGAAGCTGTGCCCTACCCCCTTTCTTTGGAGTTGACTGGATCTAATAGGTGTGCAGTGCTACCTCACTGTTATTTTCGTTTGTCATTTCCTAATGATAGGTGATTTTGAGTCTTTTTGATAGGCTTATTTACTATCTATCTTTATATTTTTGTAGGCCGGGTGTTTAGGCGTATACATTTTCTATGAGATTGTTCTAGATTTTTTGGTATATTTGGAGTACAATCCTTTATCAGATATGTATTTTATAAATATATTTTCCTGTGGCTTGTGTTTAAGTTTTGTGAATAAGGTTTTTCACAGTTTAAATTTCTAATTGTTTAAAGTTGATGTTATATATGTTTTATATCCTTTTTTGGATAGACTTTAGTGTGTTGTTGTTGTTAAATTTTATAAGCAGATGTGAGGTACTGTAGATACGGTTTTAAGCTAAGCTGAGGTACCATAGATACAGTTTTGCCTTTTGTCTGTTGAGAAGTTTGAGTGAGCTTGGTGTACACTGTAACATTATGTTGACATTGATTTGACTGGATATAGCTTCCAATTATTTGTCTAATTGGTTTTGGAGATATCACGGGAAGTCAGTTTTTCCAAGGGAAACTGAGGTCCATGAGACATGAACTCTCTTCGATCGGTCGGAATCACTTTCTGCTATTTCTGACAGATTTGACTTGTTTGGATATCTCATACGAGGGGAATCACAGAACGTTTGTCTTTTTCTTGGTCTGGTTTATTTCACTTAATCTAATGACCATAAGGTTTGTCCACATTGTCGCATTGTCAGAATTACTGACTTTGAAGGGCCGAATCAGATTCCATTGTGTGTATACCACAGTTTGTTTATGGAATTGGCTGCCATGGACACTTAGATTACTTCTCTTTGTTTGCCAGTGTGAATCATGCTGGTGTGAGTAGGACTGAAGAAGTATCCATTTTTTCAGCCCCCTTTCCCAGTCCTTTTGGGTACATAGCATGAATTGGATTCGAACTATGTGTTTATTCCATGTGTTCATTTTGGAGTCATTTCTGTGATGTCTTGCAGAGTGGCAGCACCATTTCATGGACTTTTTTGTATGGTGGAATACCGTTCAAGCTTCCGAATATACCTTGTGTTGCATATTCAGTCTCCCACCAACGGACACTTGAATGAGCTCTACCTTTGAGCTATTGTGAATGACACTGTGAATATTTGTGTACCAGTTTTTGTTTGAATAATTAACAAATACATTACTATATATAAAAGAAGCCACAAGGACCTACTGTACAGTTTAGGAAACTATTAAATATCTTATGATAATGTATAATGGAAGAGAATCTCAAAAGGAATATAGGAAAAGCACATAGTAAGCATGATATTTATTGTGCCAACACTATGAGTATCATAGCACTACTCAACGTGTATTTATACATGTCACTAAAATATTCACATCTGTAAGGATATTATAAAAAATTATATTAAAAATCAAGAATTCAAACAGAGAATAAATAAACTTCCTGCCATTGCTCCTCATCATGTATACACTCATACTACCTGTAACACTCATTGTATAAGTGCTGGACTAGCAATTGACATTCTTGTAAACCAAGAGATTGTGAAGGTGTAAGGAAATATAACTTATTGAATTCCTTAATGAAGGATTATAGAACTCTATGTCCATGAAGCGAATGAAATTCCATTTTATTGAACCACATTCTGACTAGAGTGATGAGCTTCCACCCCACCCAACGTTAGTTCACAATGAAATCCTGCCGTCCTCTGGCCTCAATGTCTGCTTCCTGCTACCGAGAAAGAAAAGATGAGAAAGTCCTGACCAAACTGATGCTATTTTTCTTTTTCTGATTTGTATTTTATCGCAGGGCTTGGCAAAAAGAGGGCCCAACCTGTTTTTAGAGTTCCATCCCGAGGGTTCCTCCGGCATGTTCCCTGTGTTGACAAACTGCAGATTATTTTCAACAAAGGACAGTGATCTGCACTTCACTATCTGTTGCTTGAGCTGGAATAGCAGGCATCCCTTGAAGTGCAGTCCTTCATGCTGAAGTAGGCATCCCTGAAGCAATAGTATAAGAGGAACACATTTATCATGTAGACATCGCATCCCATGCATTTGTAATAATTTTTCAGTTATACCCATCATCATCAGAGGAACTGACTTGTCCCAGTAACAACGAGAGTACCCAGTATAACAGTTCCTTGACTTATGAGTACTTCCTATGAGTACCCTTATGAGTACTTCCAATGTTGTTTCTCCTACTTTGGTCATGAACAGTAGGAGCTGATGGCAGTGGTCCTTGAAATGTATGTCGATTCCCAGGTGGCGCAGTTGATAAATAATCTGCCTACCAGTGCAGGAGGTGGAAGTGATGTGGGTTTGACCCCTGGTTCAGGAAGATAACAATTCATACACATGTTTTATGTGAACAAGTTTGATACTCATGAGTTTGTTTCTTCTGTATACAGAAAAACAAATGCTGTTCAAGGACACTGAAAGAACCCTGATGTCGAAAATCAGATCTGTATTGTGAGCAATGCTTAGATATCCATGAGTCGAAGCATAGTATTATGCCTATCATCCTTGTATTTCCCTCAGTGAAATATGTGGAGGAAAACTCTTCATTCATGGTCTAGATTCACGAAGAAGCTAAATAGCAGTCATCCTTTATGTTGACAACTGTGAATTTAAATCTCCTGTGAATCCTGTGTGACAACCACGCATACCAACATGAGTTATTAGTATTATATCAATATTTTTAGTCCTATTGTATGTCAACTAAAAAAATCAATATATAATTGTACATGAAGTCAAGACATAAAATCAGTGCAAATACAAAATGTTCCATCCTTTGAGAAAGGGAGAAAAACATCTCTGTGCTTAGCCTATTGCATTTTTATGTATTAGATCCTTAAGTAGTTTATTCACCACACCCTATGAATGATTCACAGATCTTCCGAGAAGAAAGGATCATTTCTCTTAAACAATGAGTAGTTCAACTCTTCTCAAAGCAAAGTCATAAGTGAGTCGAATTTTGCGTGAGACCATGAAAACTCAGTGTTTTCATTATGCTTGTGCTTATGATGGGAGGAGGTCTGAGAAGGCACTTCTGAAGGTTTATTCATACCAGTCGTTCTCATATGTATCGAGTCTTTAAAGGTCGAATCACCGAGGTGTTGCTTCTACACTTGGACTAGGCTGAGTAGCAACATTCCCTTTCTCCCTAAGTGCAGTAGACGTGTTCCCAACCTGTCTGTCTTCTGTCCTCTGGAGTATGTATTGCTTGAGCTCACCGCAGCCTAGTAGATGATAATCGTCAGGATATTCTGGAAACCCTTTTTATTTCAGTCTGTTCAGGAGGTTACCACTGCTGCTGCAAACCTCTGGATTTTACCACGCACTTTTAACAACCTCAGATGAAGGATCCAAGTCAACACTCGTGACAGCCACGGGCTTCCATGGCCTATACATGATTGTTGGCTTTGCTTTCATAATCATCCTGTTTCTTATACCAACTAAACTGTCACTGTATTTTTTTTATTACCATTTTATCTTTGATGGTTTTTAGATCTATTATGGATTTTCCTATGTATCTTCACTTATCGGTGAGGGTCTTATGTTAGTAGTAGTTACGACAACTGACTTCCAGTCAGTTAGCTGTGGCAGAATAGGAAAAAGAATGACCCACTGTATATCCTTAATATTATGTATCAATATATTATTCGTTTTATTGTTTGCAGTCATCCAATTCCAAGTTTCCGAAATAAACTTTCAGAAAAATCAGATCCCTTTGAATGTCCGTTTGACTGAACAGGAGCACGGAAATGTTATTCCATAAAATTGTTTACAGTTTCCATTCCGTTCCTCCTGTTTGATGTAGATATCGGCCTTTGGTTCTATCACTAGATTTGCAAGTAAAAAAAAAAATTAATTAGAGCTCGTATGGTAATTTTACTGTTAGCAGTAAGTTTAGCATAAAATGAACACAGAAGAGGTTACAGTAGACCAAATATGAAAGTCAGTTTAAAAGAAAACATAGTGTTGAACGTTTACAGTAGGAATATAGTTATGAAGTCCCTTTATTATTATTCTATCCTTTCCGTTTCTTTTGCAGGGGTGTGAATGTACAGATTCCAGTACTATGGCTGGAGTGAATAATAGTATCGTTATTCTTGAGAGCAACTCTACTAAGTCTTCACGCTCACGTCACTCAAGGTTTTGTAATACCTATTATGTTAGTCGTGTTTGTAGTTTGTGAAGTCACATAAGTTGCATTCATTCAAGCAATGGTATCAAACAGCTATGGCATCAATGATAGATGTGACTCGATATCGAATGTGAATCCATTTCACTGTGACAAGTTATTATTGTAGATATTCTATTCATGCCAGTAACAAAGCTGTGCAGAAATCATACAATGTTTACTAAGAAAATAAGATTCACTAATTTGTTTTATTCTTCAATTTCTTTTAAACAGATTGAATGACAACAGGCTCAACTTTTCATTCACTTGTATGACTGTGAGCAGTTTGACCAAGTTGAAGAAGATGACTCATTTGTAGTCTTCCTCATCAGCTCATTCCATCTACTGGCTTTAAAGTCATTTAGTACAGAGCTCACCGTCTAGGTGTTCATCCAGTGTTTTGTTTGCTTATCATGCAGGATCATTTGAAAAGGAAAAGTATGTGTGTATGAGTTAGAGCTCTGATCCCAAGAGTCCATGTAGAAGCTTCCCCTGAGAAATGTATCGTTTGGGCACCAATGCTACTGAAATGTGTGAATGTGGCATACCACGCATCCCAATAAGTGTAAACAGCTTCACATGCTACTTATTTGAAACGACCAGTACTCATGACATTCCATTCATCTGAGGACTAAATATAGCCAACTTAGGCTGTGTTTGCCAAATAGACTTTGAAGCATTCTTCACACAGTCCTTCATTGACGCCAGTTTTCAGATCGAAGAAACCCGTGCTCCGTGAAGTTTGTGAACACATATACTCATGTGTTGTTTGAGATTTTCAAGTCATTCTTCAGTTTTGTTGGAGGAATGGTTCTGTATTTGCCCCGTGGATCCCCAAATCCACTGATGTTCATGTGTCTTGGGGCTTCCCAGGTGGTTCTAGTGGTAAAGAACATGCGGAACATACCCATGCAGGACACATAGGAGATATGGATTCGATCCCTGGGGCGGGAAGATCTCCTGAGG